>NC_079509.1:45349310-45622600 GCF_030052815.1 Hevea brasiliensis
GCATTTATTAAAATTTTGAAGAGGAATAGGATAAGAACTCTCCTCCGATCTCTTTTAAATATTTATTAGAATTTTGAAGGAGTAGGATAAGAACTCTCCTCCGATCTCTTTTAAGCGTTTATTAAAATTTTAAGGGAGCAGGATAAGAACTCTCCTCAGATCTCTTTGGATTGGGGAGCACACGGAAGGGGCTTCTTAGATCTCAATTTCAATTTAGCTACATGTCACAGAACCTAAAACTAAGGTTTACGGCATTCAAAAATCTTTGGAGATAAGGTTTCTTGATACCCTATGACTAAATGGGTAATACTAAACTTGATTTACCGACCTTCCATGTAGTCATTTCGCATACCTATTAATGTAGATCACATTGCATCTAGTTTATTTTGGTTTTATTCCTCTTCATGGTATCTTGCGAATTCCGTTCACGTCGGCTAATAGTTTGGCTATTTTCTGACGTGTTATTCAAACTTTCTCTTTTAAAGAGACCCTTAAGTTGCAGATACCTATATTTTGCGACCACTTACACGCTACTAGGAGCTAAAAGCTCGTATTGAAATGGCGAAAATTGATGAAATGATGGACCGATCACTAAAGAGATAATTCGAGTAACGTTCTTTGAGATTTTTGCTTAGAATAAACTTAGAAAACGCATGCGTAAAGAGAACAAAGAAAGTCTGAAAAGTAAGCGCAAATACTTAATAAAGCGTAATATGAACTCTTACAGTGAGGAGCCAAATATATTGAAATAAGCGTGAGGTGGTAAATAGTGATGAAGATGGCGGATTGATCGGCTGAGAGTTGATGTGCGTGAGGAGCAAATGTATTGAAATAACTATGAGGTGGTAAATAGTGATGAAGATGGCGGATTGATCGGCTGAGAGTTGATGTCATCGTGAAAGCAGAGATGCTTTAGCTAAAGGTAACGGTAAGAACCGGTGGAAGGAAGTTGAGCTTGAGCAGGAGGAAAAGCGAGAGATGATGAGAGTATGACGGATAATGAACAAGCTGGAAATGTAGAGTTCGATATTCAAAATCTTTTCAAGAAAACACTCCTGAAAACTAGTTTCAAAAGTCTTTTAATCACTACAAAGCAATGAGTAACAAAGTGAATGAAGTTTGAGTTCCTCCACGATAATAGCGACCTCTTGTCTATATTTTTCCGTCCTTGAGCAGTTTTCATGCGGTATTTATAGGAATCGGGTGCTCCCCATGAAGTCGGGATTTATTTTGAGGAGATGGAGGTCAAGATTTTGAAGTACATGATCGGATGTTCGAATTAAAGAGAATCAAAGCGAATGGTGAGATCGCTTCTCGGAATATTTGTCCTTTTCCTCTTTTAATCGGCGGTCTTGAGTCCTCTTGTCAGGAACGATCGAGGGCTAGAGTGAAAAAGCTGGTATTATCGTCTTCTCTTTTGATCCAAGGGTTCGGATTCATCCTTACAAGTGAGATCAACGGTGGAGATTGGGATGTCTGGGTTTGTCATGACATACCACAGCACTGTCGACATGCGGGCGATTCTTAGGCGTGCGGTGGAGATCTAAATGCGCGCTTTAACTACCTCGGCTCGATTACGGCGGCGGTTATTGGGATTTGTCTTATTCTTTTTGTCTTGATCCCTCCTAGCTCCTATTCCGATCTCTCATGCGATCTCTATCTCGATCTCTTTTATCCCTTGATCGATGCGGATTCGGTCCAAGCATTAATTGCATCTCGATTCTCGGCGTCGCCGTTTCGCTCGACATTAAATGCCCATTTCCCCTATATATACCCACATCGCGGAGACATTTTCTTCATCGACTTTCCTCTCTTCATTTCTTACTTACCTTGTTCTATTTGCTCGGTAGAAGTTTTGGCTATAAGCGAGGCTTTGATCTTTCGATGGATTTCCTTTCTCAGGCCCGAAAATTCTGATCCGGTGATTGGATGATCCTAATTGGCGATGGTGAAGAAGCTGGATTTGGCCGTCCGTATTGCGGGCCTCGGTTGTACCGATCTCGAGTTGCTCAAGCGAGTTCATTCGGCTTCTCATCACATTGAGTGTTCGGCGATTACGATCCACATTGGGTGTTAAACGGCGGATGAAGCATCCGATCGGCAATATCATGGGATCGATTATAATGATCCTTAGATCGGTGGTGGTATCCTTGGGATCGATTATAAAGCGATCCTTAGATCGGCCTTGGATAGGATTTTGTCGGTCTCAGAGATCGCCCAAATGATGTAATTCTTCAATGTAATCGGATCTCTAGAGATCTCCCAAATGATGTAGTTAGACCTTTATTGTAATCAGATCCTAGAGATCGCCCAAATGATGTAATCGATCTCTTGAAAATAAAGACTTTACTTTGTCGGTTATCATCTTATTATTTTGCATTGATTATTTTCCGATCTACGATGTGATTATCAATCGATTCTTTACGAATGACCCTTAAGCGATCCTTTATTCAAAATTTTTAACTCATTATGCGATCTCTAATTAGCAGATCTCGGAACATTCGGTTATTTGAGAGCATTGTCGAGTCCCACCAATCGATGCTGCCTAGAACTTGCGAGCATTAAATGCTCGGACTAGTATAAATAGGGGTGGGAGGGTTAGCGTTGTTCTCTCATTCCTTTCTCGACCTCTTGTTCGCAACTTGAAGTTCTCTCCTTTTCTCGGTTCTTGGCGCCGTCGGACTCGGTAAGGGCTTTAATCCTCTTTTTAGTTTAAGTTCTTTGTTTCTTTTGAAAATGGCGGTGCAGAAGGTCGGAGGCGGCGAGCCCTCCTTCCATTCGATTCTCATGGTCATCGTCGATGAAGAAGAAGCGATCGGGCCCGTGCAACCTAAACCCCTAGGGTCTCTGCTCAGTCGGTGGGTCATACCATCAAGGCTTGCACCACCTTCAAGGAGAGAGACCCTTCCTATAAACGAGCTTCCGTCGGTTCTTGTGAATCCGATCTGCAATCGTTTGTTCAAGAATACAACATTTGTCTGATTCATATGGTGATCAAGTGCCATGGCGATCTTCGTGTCGATCACTCTTTTGAAGAGGATGACATGGTTATGGTGTATGAGAGCAGTTAAAGGCGATGCGAGGTTCCCTCTAGGCGATTTCTATAAGGAGGTCTAAAATTTCATAGAGTATCCATTGTTCAAATCCACCCCAACTCGTGGCGGATCTTGGTTGCTTTCAGGTCTATGCCGAGCTAAGGGAATCGGACCTACGGCTAAGGTGTTCGCGAGCTACGGACTAACTTCGCGAAAGGATGGCGAACCTTTGGTTCTTTGGTGAAGCCTCATTGCGGACTCTTTTCCGATCTGCCCTCATCCCTTAAATTGGAAGAGCCAGGTTCTTCATTACGAGGAAGTAAAGATCAGTGCTTTGAGGACTTTCCTCGTGTTTGGTGGTACCGAGGGCCTAGCTTCGAAGCACATTACCTTGAGTCAGAGGAAAGCTCAATAGTGATGGGTGAAAAGTCGGCCGCCACTCTAAAATATTCTGTCCAAATCACGGTGGCTGCGGCGCACCATTGGACCATGCAGCGATCACCGGCCAAGCTCGCGAACTTAGCTCTCGACCTCGGCATTGGTATTTTCTATATCTCGGTTCGGGACCTTAGAGATCTCACTAACCTTTTCTTTGTGCGGTATGGCGGGTGGTGAGGTTCTAGGAAGCGGAAGAAGAACAAAGAGATCTTAGGAAAGTAAAGGAGATGAAGCGTTGAGCGACTTCAAACACGATCACGAACACAGGGAGATACAAAGAGACCCACCTCAACCTTGGGTCCGCCGACCACTTTGGTATCGGATCTCCTCCTAGATCGGAAGAAGCGACCTCGCCTCTCTCGATTGTCCCAAGCACGGAAGGGGCCTCCTCAAGCTTACGGGAGGACCTCTTCTCGTGGCGCTCAAATCTTGATCATTGCTTGAAGAATAGCCGGGTGTCGGGGAGAACCCGATTTTGCCAAAGTCACGGGATCTACCATCTTCTTTCGGGAGGATCGGGACGGGCTATCGAGAATGGTCTCGATGATATCTTGACTCGAACCATGAGCCTAAGCGTGGAGTGTGCAGTGAACAGGACCATGATTGAGGAAAAGATTCGGCGTGCAGGTAAGGAGGTCGGGAAGAAAAATCAGGAATTGGCTTCCCTCCGATCCCAACTCTCATCCTTCGGGATTATATATCTCAAGTCGAGGGCAGGCGAAGTACCATGAAGACCGGTGGCGAAAGGTCTCGTGACTTGGTGAAAGTGAGCGGGCTCTCGGAGAAGTCCGGGCACTTGAGGCCATGAAGCGCTCAGTCGCTCAACTTGTAGAGGAGCTTAGCGAAGGATAAGGAGCTTTCGGAGAAAGACAAAGAGCTTAAGGAAAGGATGAAGAGATGGTGTCGGGAATGGCGGAGCCTATGTGAATGCTCATAAGGATCTCTTGGCCGAACTCCAAAGCGCTATCTGAAGAGGACTTCTCTTGGATGGGCGACACGGCTCCGGGGCGATGGTGAAGATAGTGAGGAGGAGGCGAGGAAGAGAGAGAGTGAAGCGGAGAATGTAAATCAGTGAGGTGATCCCCGGAGAATAACTGTACAAATTATGAAATGAAATGGAATATCTCTTTTGTTCAATGAATGGATGTGATTGGAAAATCTTTGAATTGCCTAAGTATTTGATTGTATGAGCATAGCGAAACATGAACTAAATGCCATTATTATTCTAAGTATAAAAGATCGGAAAGCACAATAAGCATGAGATCGGTGGGTGAGAAATGCTGAGCAGGACTTGATTAAAATTGAAAATTTAACTTGAACACTTAAGATCGGAACCCTCGTTAAGCAGACCAAAACTTTAGCTCTTAATCTTAGAAAGGAGGTCGGCAATAAAGCGGTAGGAAAAGATCTAGTGCAGTTCATTTTATTTATCAACGAGAGATCGGGAATATACTTGGCCAGTCAGGAAATTCGACAACGGGTTTGAGAGGTCGGTAAATGATTTGAGAGATCGGCGAGGCCTTAATGAATATGAGGACTCGGCATTAATTCAATTCTTTGTGAGGAGAGATCGGAAATGTGACCGCCTATCAAAGAGGATCGGAAGCGTGATTAGGTGTTCAAAGAAGAATTTTATTGATTCTAGGGATCGGCCAAAATATGGTGTCGACAATTTGCCCCTCTTTACATAATTTCTATTAAAGGAAAAATTTCCGTATAGGAATTATGTAAAGATCGAACTCATATTTTGGGCGATTAGGTGTTGAAATTAGGGAACTAAAGCACACCTAAGTTAATGACCTAGAAAATTAAAATCAACTTGGATCTAGAAACCAGAGGTTGATAACGAGGAATGTAAATTGCATGAAATTAAAATCAACTTAGATCAAGGAACCGGAGGTTGATAACGAAATGTAAATTGCATGAAATTAAAATCAACTTAGATCAAGGAACGAGAGGTTGATAACGAAATGTAAATTGCATGAAATTAAAATCAACTTAGATCAAGGAACGAGAGGTTGATAGCGAGGAAATGTAAATTGCATGAAATTAAAATCAACTTAGATCAAGGAACCGAGAGGTTGATAGCGAAATGTAAATTGCATGAAATTAAAATCAACTTAGATCAAGGAACGAGAGGTTGATAGCGAAATGTAAATTGCATGAAATTAAAATCAACTTAGATCAAGGAACGGAGGTTGATAACGAAATGTAAATTGCATGAAATTAAAATCAACTTAGATCAAGGAACGAGAGGTTGATAACGAAATGTAAATTGCAGAAAATTAAAATCAACTTAGATCAAGGAACGGAGGTTGATAGCGAAATGTAAATTGCAGAAAATTAAAATCAACTTAGATCAAGGAACGAGAGGTTGATAGCGAAATGTAAATTGCATGAAATTAAAATCAACTTAGATCAAGGAACGAGGTTGATAACGAAATGTAAATTGCATGAAATTAAAATCAACTTAGATCAAGGAACGAGGTTGATAGCGAAATGTAAATTGCAGAAAATTAAAATCAACTTAGATCAAGGAACCGGAGGTTGATGGTGGAATTGCGAGAAATTAAAATCAACTCACAAAACAAGTCGACTTTGGCACATGAAGTTATTCACGACAAAGTGTACTTAACAAGATAATGAAGGCGGACGATTAATGGAGGAGGTTGTAAGGCGACCTATGACCTCGTTCTTTCGGATGTCCCTTTTCCGTTCGACTTTCTCCTTATTCTTGGAAAGCGCCCTTGTGGGTTTTCACTTTCTTTTCGTCCATTCGACGGAAAGCGCCCTTTGGGTTTTCACCTCTAGTTTTTTTTTTTTTTTTTTTTTGGCGGCTATTCCTGCAAATCTCATAGTAAAATCTGCGAGGTTATCAATTTTTAAATTCAAATCTTATGGCGAAATTTAACTAATCAATAGCGCATTAGTCAAAGAGAAAGGATAGTATTAAAAAGTGAGTAAGCGGGAAAACAAAAGCAGAAGGAATGGAGTATAACTTTATCATGGCTTTAGGAAAAATAGACTTTCAAAGGAAAAGGAAAGGTACAAGGATAGATCTCATATATTCCTTTTAGTTGGTTTTGAAGTCTTTTAAGCGCCATATTCAAGTTCTCTGAAGTCCCTTGCAGTGACGGTTGCCTCTCTATCAGCGGTTTCATGCCCCCTTCCTTATTCCTCAGTTTGGTTCTTGGGATGCCCTTTTTGGTTTTCACCCCAAGAAGGTTTTTTTTTTTTTTTTTTTTTTTTTAGGGCGCCCTTTGGGTTTCATCCCTTCTCCTTTTTATGCATAGTATCTCTTGTGATTGTCGGCATTCCACGAGTCTCGGGAATTCTTCACCGTCCATGTGGGTCAAGATCAAGGCTCCTCGATGCGCCTTTTTAACCACATAGGGTCCCTCGTAGGTTGGTGACCATTTGCCGAGGATCGTTTTGGTTTGGTAGTACTTTCTTTAGAACTAAGTCCCGGGTAGGAATTCCGTGGCGTGCGTTTTATCAAATGCTCTGGCCATTCTCCTCGATATAATTGCGTGACATCTGCTGTTAACCTTTTCTCATCCGGCAAGTTTAAGCGATCCAACCTTGTGGATCCATTCGACTCACCAATCCACGATTCCTTGAGAATCCTTAGGAAGGAATTTCAACCTCAACAGTATCTGCTTCCATCCGTAGACCGGTGAGTATGGAGTTGCCCAGTTGAGGTTCTTATGGAAATCGGTATGCATGAAGGCGTGGGAGCATGTCATGCCAATCCCTATATGTGGCCGTCATTTTCGGATTATCCTCTTTAGATTTTTGTTCGCGGCTTCCACGCTCCATTCATCTGAGGGCGGTATGGGGAGGAATTGAGATGTCGGTCTGTATTGATCACACGGCTTACGAATCTTCGGACCGTTCAGGTTCTTGGCGTTATCAGTGACAATTTCATTCGGGAGACCATGCCGGCATATGATATTGTTTCTGAAGAATTTGAGAAACGTGTTCTGCGTGATGTGAGCATAGGATGTCGCCTCGACCCACTTGGAGAAATAGTCGATGGCTACAAGGATGAATCTGTGCCCATTGGATGCCTTGGGATTGATGGGACCAATCACATCTATGCCCCACATTGCAAAAGGCCACGGTGAGACGAGATTGAGCGACTTGTGAGGTGGCACATTTATCGGATCTGCGTCGTCGACACTTGTGGCACTTCCGGAAATACTCGATGCAATCCTTTTCCATTGTGGTCCAAAAATACCCACGTCGCATGATTTGCTTGGCCATCATGTGTCCATTGGCGTGAGTTGCACAATTTCCCTCATGAGTTTCAAAAAGGATTCTCTTTGCCTCCTTTGCATCCACACATCTCAATAATTCACCGTTGGAGCTTCTTTTGTATAGGGTTTCCCCACTGGGAAAGTACCCCAATGCTAACCTCCGAATCATCTTCTTTTCATTTTTGCTTGCCCCTGAAGGGAATTCTCCGGTTCTCTGATGAGCCGGGATGTCGTGATACCAAGGCTTTCCATCGAGCTCTTCTTCAATCATGAAGCAATGGTGGCTCATCCCTTACTTTAATCTTCAGCGTCTGAAGCGTCGCCCTTCTTGATTTGAGCCATAACGGCTAGAGTAGCTAAGGCGTCGACAAATTGATTCTTGTCTCTACTCGGATGAGTGAAAGAGATTTCTTGAATTCCTGATCATCTCGATGAAGTATTTACGGTAGGGGATTAGCTTGGGATCCTTGGTTTGCCATTCTCCCTTGACACGATAAATTATCGAGCCGAGTCTCCATACACCTCCAACTACGATTTTCATCTCTATAGCGACATGTAGACCCATTACACAAGCTTCATATTACTGCGACATTGTTGAGTGCGATCAAATCCCAACTTAGCGGCTATTGGGAAGTGCTTTCATACAGGGATACTAAATGCGGCTCAATTCCATTCCGGATAAATTATTGCTCCGTCAAAATACATTTCCCACACATCGTGACCCCTCTTCTTATGATCTACTTCATTAATATGTTCGTCGGGAACTCAAAATCGAGCTTCATAATCAGGGATAGGGTTTTCCGCTAGGAGAGTCGACAATTCGCTACCTTTCACGCTTTCGGGTCATGTAGACTATATCATATTGGGAGAGTATAATCGCCACTTGGCTATCCTTCCGTACGAATGGGCTTTCGAATACGTATCGATAGGATCCATCAGGAGATAAGCCATGTCTTGTGATTCAACATGTAGTGCTTGAGGCGATTTCTTTGTCGAGCTAGCAGCGACAAGTCTTTTCTAAGAAAGAGTACCTTGACTCACAATCATTGAACTTCTTGCTTAGGTAGTAAATGGCCCTCTCTTTTAGGCGGTATCATCATCTTGTCCTAAAACACATCCCATAGAGCTCTGTTGGACTGCCATGTGCGAGGATCGAGGCACACTGCCTGGCGGGACCAATCTTAGTGGGTTTGACAAATCTTTGTTTGATTGTCTCGAAAGCCTTTTGACAATCCGAATCCCATTGGGTAGGATTGTTCTTAGAATAGTCTGAAAATAGGCTCGGCTTTGGCGGTGAGATTAGAAATAAATCTTGAAATGTAGTTCAACTTTCCTAGAAAGCTGCGCACCTCCCTTTACATTTTTGGGGCGGCATTTCTTGAATAGCTCGAACTTTATGCGGATCCACTTCTATCCCTTTCTAAACTTACTATGAATCCCAGCAGTTTTCCCGATCTAGCTCAGAAGATGCATTTAGCGAGTTCGACTTCAACTTGTATTTCTGAGCCTTTGAGCACCCTCCTCATCACTGAGCGTGGCTCTCTTCTCCTGGATTTAATGATCATATCATCCACATATACCTCCACTTCTTTATGCATCATATCGTGGAATAATGTGACCATTCTTGTATTTGGTAAGTAGCCGGCATTCTTCAACCGAAGGGCATGACTCGATAGCAAAATACCCCCATTGGGTGATGAAAGCGATTTTATCCTTGTCTTCCTTGTCCATCGAATCGATTGTACCACGATGCCCCATCAATACACGAACACCTACCCAATCCCGCGGCATTGTCAACTAACACATCAATGTGAGGAGAGGAAATCATCTTTCAAACTTGCTTTATTAAGGTCCTGTAGTCAACACACACCACGACTCTCCGTCTTTCTTCATTCTTGGGGCGACATTAGCCACCCATTGGGGATATTTGACTACTTCCAAGAACCGGCGTCATCTTGTTTCTTGACTTCATCCGAACCTTGAAGCGGTGTGTCGGGATTCATTCTCCTCGATTTACGCTTCAGGATCGTTCACGGAATTAAGGGAATCTTGTGCGTCACTATCGGGGTCCAAACCAACCATATCATCATAGCTCCATGAAAATCGTCGAGAAATTCCTTAGCGGACCGATCATATCTCCCAATTCCTCACTCTCCACTACCTTAAGTTCCCTTTTTACTTCTTAGAGCCTAAGTTTATTGTGCGCGTTTCATCTTCACAAGGCACGAGGAGGGTTCATCTTTTCATTGCTTTCTTACGTAAGGTCTTCCTCGAATTACTTGAAGTAATGGCGTTATGGGGATTTCAAAATTAACGGAGGAATTTACGAGTCTATTGGATTATTAGGTGTTAATTGATGAATGGTCTGAATGAATAAAGAATAGAACATGTTATAAGGATGGAATTAAAAGGAAAGAGAGTATTGGATTTAAAATGCGCTATCAATTCATTAATATTAATGCCATAAGAAAAGGTCCATTCTGATTATTACACTTGTCACCATGGACAAAATGATCAAGTGTAGATAACGAGGTACTTTACTCGAAATTGAGTGCAGGATATCCTCCGTTGTCGGTTGTCAAGCTCTGCTCCTCGACCATGGGTGAAACTAGGGCCTCATACAAGGAATCGGTTGGATGACATCTATGGATGGATCATCGGTGATTCTTACGTACTTGCGGATGTTGGATGGCCGGTTTGGTGAAGATCTCAGTAATTCTCGGGACTATTTTCATTTTCCGTCTCACAGTCGAACCTCTGATCCCAAAGCATTCTCCTCATCGAATCGCCCATCCACGAGGGCATCCTCCTCATACCCCAAACCACAGCGGCCTATCTTACGAATAGCCGGTATAGGCTCGACGATTCCTTGCAAGCGGTGCCCAAGCCTTTCCCCTCTTGATACGTTTCTTGACATTACTTTGGCCACCATAGCCATAGCCCCTTCCTTCCTAGTATCTTGCAATTCAAGGGCACGGAAAGAACTCTCCAATGATTCCTCGGCGCTTCCACATAAGGAAGTGATTGCGGCTTAGTGACGGTATGGCCTCTTAGCCCCTTCAGTGATGATTTTCCGTCCTTAATGTATTTGATCTTACGGTGTAAGGTTGAAGGAGCAGCGTTTGCGAGTGGATCCACGGCCTCCTAATAACATAGTGTAAGCGGCTCAATGTTCATCACTTGAAGCGTGATGTTGAAAGTACATGCCCGACTTGGATTGGCAAGTCAATGTCTCCAGTACCTCTCTCTGATGCAGTCAAAGGCTCTTACCACCATTGCACTCGGCGTATATGCGATTGGTCAGCCGTGCTTTGGCTAAGGTCGCTAAGCGGTACATTGAGGTCGATCCGTTATCGATGAGAACCTTGGCCACCATACAACCCTTACACTTCACGTTACATGTAGAGCTTTATTGTGCCCTAAGCGCGAGTCTACCTCCTCTTGAGAAAAGGCTCTGTTGGATGCTGGATTTGTCCTACTATTTTCTCAAAGCGCCGGAGTAATGTCGGGGTTCACAAAGGCTGATCCGAGGATTCTTTGTAGGGCTTGTCGGTGGACTTAGAGCTCGGGATCGGTGATACTTGATGAAATTCGGGCGGGGTTTTTCTCAATTGCTCCACCACGTCATACTCGCTCTGCTTCATTATTTGGGCGGCGGTTCCTCATCTTCCTTGCGCTCAATAGGCTCTGCTTCCTCTGCTTTCTCAACCTCCTCTTAGTGTTTCTTGATGACTCTCCCATTTTACTTTCCCTTTTTCTTCTCTCTTTCTTCGTTCAGTAACACCTCCCACTTGAGTTATAAACTCGACTTCTTGCTCAGTGGAGAAGGTTTTGTTGCAATAACGGGCCGAGGCTAGTGCAGGGAGTAATGTTGCTAGCGAGTCCAGCATAAGTCATCTGAAATGCTCGTGAGGAGCGAAACATGGTTTTAGTGGTGTCGGAGGTGAGGCAAGGCTAGGGCGGATCTTGCTTGTAGCGCTTCTGAGTAAAAACTTGGAAATTATAGTTCCAAGGGTGCGTGAGTATTGGTGACAGGAAGTGGGGCGTAGTTCGGATAAGCTATTCGGCGGTGAGGCTCTTTGGGGGTGAAAGTGATTAGGCTTGGAGGTAGAAGCGGTTTGGTGAGTCTAGCGGTGTTCACTTCCCCTTCCGCCTTTATGCGGCATCTCGAACTTTAGAGATAACAAATTTGGACTTCTTGCTGAACCCCTCACAATCTTGCGACTTATGGTTGTTGCCCCTCCATGTAAGGACACCGTACTCTCTTCAAATCCTGCTACGAGGGCAAAGGTGACCTTCTCTTCTTGACATGGCAAAAATTTCTTTGAAATAAGGGACCAACTTGTCCACTTCGGTGTTGATCCTTCTCCCTCGGACTCAATCATATTCACACCACTACGCATTATGGTTAGGTAGTGGGTTTGAGGTGACATTGGGGAGGAACCATTTCCCTCGATCTTCAACCACCCATTCGGATTAGGCGTGCACTCTCCCTCACGAGTGCCCATGATTGTCGATTGAATGCCCTTGTGCTCCTCCATGATACTCACAGCAGGCGGTGGCATCATACCACACAGGATATGGCGGTGGATTGGGTCTAAAGGGGTGATGCGATTTGGTTTATCTGACAAGGTATCGGTATATTTCAGCGAGAGGAGGAAGGGGTGGATCGGGATTCCTTGGAGGTCTTGGGTTATTTTGTGGTGGTCGTGGTTGAAATTTGGAGGAGGAGGTGGTCTTGGTTGGAAATTTGCGGTGGGGCGTATTGTGGGCGTGGTTGTGAATAATTAGGGAAAGGGGTGGGATGTTTGCGATAGTTTGGCCATGAGAGGAGGATATGGCGGTAGTTATTTTGGGGAATTGGGGAAAATTATTCTATCAGTGATGGAATGCACATCACTCTCCTTTTTCTTGCCAAAATTGGCGGTCTTTTCACAGGTTCTCGGCCAACTCTGTATTCTTCCTATTCTCAGTTAGCTTCAATTCTCTCACGGCTTGGATGATATCGAGAAGGCTGTTGGAAGGTATTTCCGATCATCAAGTTGAAGTAGGAGCCTTCAATGTTTCGATGAATAGGGAGCGAGTTCATTATCGGTCCTTTGGAGGATATACTGCGGCATTCTCCCTCCATCGTTGGGCATCTTGCTTGAAACCTTCCGGTCTTCTGTACTAGGTTACGGAGGTCCCTCCTCGTGGGTGCCGCATCACAATTGAATTTGTCTTGCTTTAGAAAGGTATCGGCTAAGTCCTTCCGAGTGCGACTTGCTCTGTCAATTGTATGCACCATCTCGGAGGCTCTCGTGAAAGAAGTGAATGAGAAGTCTATCGTCTTCTGTTAAAGCGGACATTTTGGCAATGTAGATTGCAGGTGGATCTGAGGATCTGAGTTTCATTTGTATTTGTGAAATCGGAACCTTGAATTTGGGTGGTACCACCACATCGGCACCAATCTCGGTGGCGACACATCAGTGAGCCATACATGTTCAACCCTTCTATTGCTCTCAATCTTTCTTCTAGGCGAGATAGTTTCTCGTTTTCTCTCGCCCTATGTTCTCCTTCCACCGCATGATAATCGCTCCTCCAGCGGGAGGCGAGGGTGGAGTAAAGCTGGAGGATCGGGATTGAATGGTGAGGCTCGGCATTTGAGGCAGTAGGGTAATAGGAAAAAGGTGGGTCATTATTTATGGTCACGGATTGTGATGATTGTCGGTCGGAATGGGAGGCGAAAGGTAAAGAGGTTGAAGCTTCTTGAGGATCATTTGTTGTAGGAGGCGGAGGAGGTAATGGTGGGCTAGGTTACGAGCGGGTTTGTTACGAGACATTTCCTTCATTAGTCTCATAATTTGAGAAAGTGATCTTTCAACTCGGAGACACATCTGTAGGTTACGTACTTGCTCTGATTTTCCATTATCTTCCTCGTTCGAGATCTTGTTAAGTACACTCGCTTGGGTTGGATCGTGTGCTTAGTGGACTTGCCTTGTTTGAATCAATATTGATTTCTGTGAAAGATAAAAAATTTAAATGAATTTGAGTTTTGCAAAGAAACTAAAAGTCTGATGCAGACGAAGGATCTGATGGCATTTGAGAGCAGGTTGGAATCTGCAAAGGATAACGCATCAACTTTATCATGGCATCGTTTGATAGTCATTGTGAATAGCGGGATTGAATGTGCATTTATGATACCTATTCATATAAGCGCACTCAATTTTCACATAACCCTAGCGAGGAGTTCCTACGAGTCATATTATTCATTCACAAATCTGCTTAAACAATGGTCCAAAAATCATTTCATTAACTGAATAATTCGTAGAGCATATTCTTTACATCGGCCTAGGTTCTGGGAGGTTCTTTATAATGAGATGACATTTTCTGAGATACTCATATAACCTTTCCTCTTGTTTGGCGAGGATCGAACACTTTGAGCATACTCGGATTGGTAATAGTTCCTTTTTCCCTGTGCTATCATTTTCTCCAATGGTCCACATTTTCTTTGAGTCCTTGATAGAGGCGACTTGTTTCTCTTTCTCTTTCCTTTCTTTGCACACTCTTTCAAGATGTCGTTGATGAGAGTGCTGTTCTTTTAATTCAAGCTTCTTCTTCTTGTTTTCCTGTTTATACTCTTCATGAGTACCTCTTGGTACTTCATCCTTTCTGAAGCTTACTATTACGCCCTTTCATCTCTTTGACCTCGGCTTGGAGAGTTTCTTTCTTTTCCCACTTTGTACCTCTTGCTCTTGAACCCTATCCTTTCGGCCCTTGCCTCTTCCTTGAGCTTTCTTACCCTTCTCTTAAGTTTCTGCTGTTGGTCCTCCAATTGTTTCATTCGTTCTTGCGGTGTGAGTTCTCGGTATTTGCCTTTTGTAGCGAGTCAACGAGGCAATTATCGACTTCCTCTAATAGGGCGTCTTGGCGAGGTTGTCGTCCTTGAATTCTCGGTAGAGTGTTCTTGGTCCCTATCGGCTCTCCATTTAAGGTGTCGCCCGAGGCACTTGGGCCTTTGGGTGATCTCTCCATTAGAGTGATGTTTTCCCGGGACTTGCGAGCCATTTTCAACCCTTCTTCTTCCTTGAGCTCATGGTAGAAGTGACCTTGGTGGTATTCTTTAATGTTGATCATGGTGTGTTGAGCCAAAGCGCCTCATTACGGTCTTTGGAGTGTAACTTGTATGCCGGTTATTCCAATCGGGGACACCGTGAATACCTCTGTACCAATCAAGGCGGGTTGGCTTGGCGTCCACGACTTCCTCAACGATAATCATGGCTATTGAAACTCAAAATCCATTCCATGCTTGTTTTTCATTCTTGGTGATCACTAAGGATCATCTTCTCAATGGGAGGCTGGTCAAGGTACCAAGTCAATCCTTTTGTCTCCACAGGACACATGTGATTGATAGTCGGTATAATAGCGAGAGCAACACTTAATGGACCCTTTCCCTGTTATCTGCGGTAAGTTAGGGTTAACAAGGTTTGGCAAGAATTGCCGTATCGGATGATCCTGCCTTTCTCTTCCAAAATACCTCCTTTGCTGCAAGTGATGATCCCCAATGGCCAGGAGCAGGATCGGACCATAGATTCCCAAAGGCGAGTGCCACGGAAGCTTGATCCTTTGTTTCTCTTGGAGGTGATGATCTAACCGCTTCTCAAGGTACATCAATGCCATCCATGCGTGTTCCCTTTGGTGTTTCTCTGGACTTTACTTCTTACGGGGAGAACCCAACATATGTGCCAACCGTTTCAGTGCGCCTATGCTCGAGGTGTAAGTAGATCGGTTACGCAATGAGTATGGGATCTGACAATGCACGATATTCTTCCATAGTGGGGCCGTATCAATGTCATTGAAAGAGAACACTCCGTGCCAGGATTCCAAACCGTCAACATGGCTTTTAATGCGAGGATTTGGACCTTGACTTGCATTAAGGTTGCAATCCTTCCGTACTTCTCTTCAAAGCGTACCTTGACACGATCGGGAAGCAACCTCCATCTATTAAACGGACCCTCGAGGTTGTTCATTTTGACCTCTATTTTGTCGGATCGGTGAAGGTATTGAGCTAATGTGTGCCTCGGAAACATCATTTTGCGAGTGCCGACCAATGGTGATTTGGACCAAAGTTTAGCATCTTGAGCCTCTCCTGCCAGTGACTCAAGGATGCCATGAAAAAATGATGCCTATCCTTATCTGAGACTCTTGGTTTGTAGCGCTGAGAAAATTTGTTAGTAAGACAAATTAGGGTAATTTTGAATCATCTTGTTGTGGTGACACGTACACATTTATCAAAGTAGGAAAATGTGTAGGCGTTTTAGTAGGATTCAAGATTACCCTCAAAAGAAATGAACAAAGGAAATTAAAGCGAGAATAGGGTAAGAGTAAGTATGCCCCTTTTGTCCTATAGTAGGAGACTCTAACAGGAGTAGCGCTACCTATCTGGATAGTTCTATCTTATGAGGCGATTTACTACGGCTTTCACTATCGTGACGGTTTAGCTCGGGATCTAATTTTCTAATAGCCATAGGTTCCCAAATTGCCCCTCGTAGCAGGTAGAGCCCCATCCTACCCCCATGATATTATCGGGAAAATTCCACGGGTATCACGGTAAATAGAGCGAGTTTCAATTTGGCGAAGCCTTCCACGGATACTAACGGGGTAAAACCCACAGTGCCGCTACATGACCCCCTTCCTACTTTCCTAAAAGGGTAAGAAAGCCGGGTTAGGACCATAGTGTGTGAGGACATTGCGTAAGTGTTCGGTGTGTGAAGGGACACTTTTACCTCTTCCCAATTCGGGGATTTTATTTTCCATTTTCTTTTTCTTTTTCTTTGAAATGAAAACCTTTGTAGGAGATAGAGCAGGCAAAACAAAATAGTTAGTAGCAATAATAATTAGCATACAAGACATGTAGAGTGAGCCCCTCTAAATATAATTTGATCGGACAAAAATTAAGCCTACTTTTGGACCTCTAGGCGGGTTGGGTCAATATGTCCCCGATTAGTCATGTATCGCAATGGGATTTTGCGGTCATGGACGATCACTCACGAAGTGGGAAAAAGTGAGAGTCGCCACCTTAGTTTTGAGGGTAACTAAAGAAAACCATTTGAGAAGATAAATAAAGAATGAAACCACTTCAAGGCAGAGATTCTAGGTTAGGGGTCAGTAGCGGGTGGGGAAGGTGTTAGGCACCCCACCTCGTCCCTTAATAAGGGTAAGTAGGTTTAATTTTGCGTCCTTTATAAATTAGTTAGAAGGGCTTGAGCAGGAATGTTAATCCTCTTGGTAAGAGGAATATTTGGGTTTTCACTAATTAGGATTACCGGATACACAAGTAAATGAGACAACCTTAATGAGCAGTGTGAGAATCGGATAAGAACTCTCCTCAGGCCTCTTTTAAGTTATTTATTAAAGTTTTGAGGAGGCCGGATAAGAACTCTCCTCAGATCCCCTTTAAGTTATTTATTTTTAGGATGAGACCGGATAAGAACTCTCCTCAGATCCCTTTTAGGCGTTTATTAAAATTTTGGTTGGGGATCGGATAAGGACTCTCTTACGATCCTAATAAATATTTATTAGAGATTTTAATTTGAGATCGGATAAGAACTCTCCTCAGACCTCTTTTAAGTATTTATTAAAATTTTAAGTGAGACCAGGATAAGAACTCTCCTCCAATCTCTATTAAGCATTTATTAAAATTTTAAGCGAGAATAGGATAAGAACTCTCCTCAGATCTCTTTTAAATATTTATTAAAAATTTTGAATTGAGGTCGGATAAGAACTCTCCTCCAATCTCTATTAAGTATTTATTAAAATTTTAAGTGAGGCCAGGATAAGAACTCTCCTCAGATCTCTTTCGGATTAGCGAGGAGCACTGGAAGGGGCTTTGCCGATCTCGAATTTCAATTTCACTACATGTCACAAGAACCTAAAACTAAGGTTTACGGCATTCAAAAATGCTGGAGATAAGGTTTCTTGATACCCTATGACTAAATGGGTAATACTAAACTTGATTTACCGACCTTCCATGTAGTCATTTCACGCATACCTATTAATGTCCGATGCATTACTGTCTAGTTTATTTTGGTTTTATTCCTCTTCATGGTATCTTGCGAATTCCGTTCACGTCGGCCTAATAGTTTGGCTATTTTCTGGCGTGTTATTCAACTTTCTCTTTTAAAAGAGGCCCTTAAGTTGCAGATACCTATATTTTGCTGACCACTTACACGCTACTAGGAGCTAAAAGCTCGTATTGAAATAGCGAAAATTGATGAAATGATGGACCGATCACTAAAGAGATAATTCGAGAGTAACGTTCTTTGAGATTTTTTGCTTAGAATAAACTTAGAAAACCGCATACGTAAAGAGAACAGAAAGTCACGAAAAGTAAGCGCAAATACTTAATAAAGCGATAATATGAACTCTTACTGTGAGGAGCCAAATATATTGAAATAAGCGTGAGGTGGTAAATAGTGATGAAGATGGCGGATTGATCGGCTGAGTTGATGTCTGTGAGGAGCTAAATGTATTGAAATAACTATGAGGTGGTAAATAGTGATGAAGATGGCGGATTGATCGGCTGAGAGTTGATGTCTGTCGTGAAGCAGAGATGCTTTAGCTAAAAGGTAACGGTAAGAACCGGTGGAAGGAAGTTGAGCTTGAGCAGAGGAAAAGCGAGAGATGATGAGAGTATGACGGATAATGAACAAGCTGGAAATGTAGAGTTCGATATTCAAAATCTTTTCAAGAAAACACTCCTGAAAACTAGTTTCAAAAGTCTTTTTAATCACTACAAAGCAATGAGTAACAAAGCGAATGAAGTTTGAGTTCCTCCACGATAATAGCGACCTCTTGTCTATATTTTTCCGTCCTTGAGCAGTTTTCATGCGGTATTTATAGGAATCGGGTGCTCCCCATGAAGGAGTCGGGATTTATTTTGAGGAGATGGAGGTCAAGATTTTGAAGTACATGATCGGATGTTCGGGAATTAAAGAGAATCAAAGCGAATGGTGAGATCGCTTCTCGGAATATTTGTCCTTTTCCTCTTTTAATCGGCGGTCTTGAGTCCTCTTGTCGGAACGATCGAGGGCTAAGAGTGAAACGCTAGTATTGCCGTCTTCTCTTTTGATCCAAGGGTTAGGATTCATCCTTACAAGTGAGATCAACGGTGGAGATTGGGATGTCTGGTTTGTCATGACATACCACGGCACTGTCGGCGTGCGGGCGATTCTTAGGCGTGCGGTGGAGATCTCGTGCGCCGCGCTTTAACTACCTCGGCTCACGATTACGGCGGCGGTTATTGGGATTTGTCTTATTCTTTTTGTCTTAGATCCCTCCCTAGCTCCTATTCCGATCTCTCATGCGATCTCCTATCTCCGATCTCTATTGTCCCTTGATCGATGCGGATTCGGTCAAGCATTAATTGCATCTCGATTCTCGAAGCGTCGCCGTTTCCCTTCGACATTAAATGCCCATTTCCCCTATATATACCCACAGCGGAGACATTTTCTTCATCGACTTTCCTCTCTTCATTTCTTACTTACCTTGTTCTATTGCTCGGTAGAAGTTACGGCTATAAGCGAGGCTTTGATCTTTTAGATGGATTTCCTTTCTCACCGAAAATTTACGATCCGGTGATTGGATGATCCTAATTGGCGATGGTGAAGAAGCTGGATTTGACCGTCCGTATTGTGGGCCTCGATTGTACCGATCTCGAGTTGCTCAAGCGAGTTCATTCGGCTTCTCATCACATTGAGTGTTAAAGCGATTCGATCCACATTGGGTGTTAGGCGGCGGATGAAGCATCCGTCGGCAATATCCTGGGATCGATTATAAGCGATCCTTAGATCGGTGGTGGTATCCTTGGGATAAGTTATAAGCGATCCTTAGATCGGCCCCCTTGAGATAGGATTTTAAGTCGGTCTCTAGAGATCGCCCAAATGATGTAATTCTTCAATGTAATCGGATCTCTAGAGATCTCCCAAATGATGTAGTTAGACCTTTATTGTAATCCGATCCTAGAGATCGCCCAAATGATGTAATCCGATCTCTTGAAAATAAAGACTTTACTTTGTCGGTTATCATCTTATTATTTTGCATTGATTATTTTCCGATCTACGATGTGATTATCAATCGATTCTTTACGAATGACCCTTAAGCGATCCTTTATTCAAAATTTTTAACTCATTATGCGATCTCTAATTAACCGATCTCGGAACATTCGGTTATTTGAGAGCATTTATCGAGTCCCTGTCAATCGATCTTTGCCTAGAACTTGCGAGCATTAAATGCTCGGACTAGTATAAATAGGGGTGGGAGGGTTAGCGATTGTTCTCTCATTCCTTTCTCGACCTCTTGTTCGCAACTTGAAGTTCTCTCCTTTTCTCCAGTTCTTGGCGCCGATCGGACTCGGTAAGGGCTTTAATCCTCTTTTTAGTTTAAGTTCTTTGTTTCTTTTAAAAATGGCGGTGCAGAAGGTCGGAGCGGCGAGCCCTCCTTCCATTCAGTTCTCATGGTCATCGTCGGCGAAGAAGAAGCGATCGGGCCCGGCGTGCAACCTAAACCCCTAGGGTCTGCTCCAGTCGGGAGTGGTCATACCATCAAGGCTTGCACCCCCTTCAAGGAGAGAGACCCTTCCTATAGACGAGCTTCTGTCGGTTCTTCATGAATCCGATCTGCAATCATTTGTTCAAGAATACAACATTTGTCCTGATTCATATGAGCTGATCAAGTGCCATGGCGATCTTCGTGTCGATCACTCTTTTGAAGAGGATGACATGGTTATGGTGTATGAGGAGCGATTAAAGGCAGTGCGAGGTTCCCTCTGAGCGATTTCTATAAGGAGGTCCTAAAATTTCACGAGTATCCATTGTTCAAATCCACCCCAACTCGTGGCGGATCTTGGTTGCTTTGAGGTCTATGCCGAGCTAAGGGAATCGGACCTACGGCTAAGGTGTTGCCGAGCTACAGACTAACTTCGCGAAAGGATGGCGAACCTTTGGTTCTTTTAGGCGAAGCCTCATTGCGGACTCTTTTCCGATCTGCCCTCATCCCTTAAGAATTGGAAGAAGCAGGTTCTTCATTACGAGAGTAAAGATCAGATTGCTTTGAGGACTTTCCTCGTAGTTTGGTGGTACGAGGCCTGCAGAAGCACATTACCTTGAGTCAGAGGAAAGCTCGGTAGTGATGGAGTGAAAAGTCGGGCCGCCACTCTAAAATATTCTGTCCAAATCACGGTGGCTAGAGCGCACCATTGGACCATGCAGCGATCACCGGCCAAGCTCGCGAACTTAGCTCTCGACCTCGGCATTGGTATTTTCTATATCTCGGTTCTCGGGACCTTAGAGATCTCACTAACCTTTTCTTTGTGCGGTATGGCGGGTGGTGAGGGTTCTAGGAAGCGGAAGAAGGACAAAGAGATCTTAGGAAAGTAAAGGAGATGAAGCGTTGAGCGACTTCAAACACCGTCCACGAACACAGGGAGATACAAAGAGACCCACCTCAACCTTGGGTCCGCCCGACCACTTTGGTATCGAGATCTCCTCCTAGATCGGAAGAAGCGACCCCGCCTCTCTCGATTATCCCAAGCACGGAAGGGGTCCTCCTCAAGCTTACGGGAGGACCTCTTCTCGTGGCGCTCAAATCTTGATCATTGCTTGAAGAATAGCAGGTGTCGAGGAGAACCCGATTTTGCCAAAGTCACAGGATCTACCATCTTCTTTCAAGAGGATCGGGACGAGCTATCCCGAGAATGGTCTCGATGATATCTTGACTCGAACTATGAGCCTAAGCGTGGAGTGTCGGTGAACCGGACCATGATTGGGAAAAGATTCGGCGTGCAGGTAAGGAGGTTGGGAAGAAAAATCAGGAATTGGCTTCCCTCAGTCCCAACTCTCATCCGCTCGGGATTATATATCTCAAGTCGAGGGCCAGGCGAAGTACCATGAAGACCGGTGGCGAAAGGTCTCGTGACTTGGTGAAAGTGAGCGGGCTCTCGAGAGAAGTCCGGGCACTTGAGCCATGAAGCGCTCAGTCGCTCAACTTGTAGAGGAGCTTACGCGAAGGATAAGGAGCTTTCGGAGAAAGACAAAGAGCTTAAGGAAAGGATGAAGAGATGGTGTCGGGAATGGCCGGAGCCTATGTGAATGCTCATAAGGATCTCTTGGCCGAACTCCAAAGCGCTATCTGAAGAGGACTTCTCTTGGATGGGCGACTGGCTCCGGGGCGATGGTGAAGATAGTGAGGAGGAGGCGAGGAAGAGAGAGAGAGAGTGAGCGAGAATGTAAATCAGTGGGGTGATCCCCGGCCGAATAACTGTACAAATTATGAAATGAAATGGAATATCTATTTTGTTCAATGAATGGATGTGATTGGAAAATCTTTGAATTGCCTAAGTATTTGATTGTATGAGCATAGCGAAACATGAACTAAATGCCATTATTAATCTAAGTATAAAAGATCGGAAAGCACAATAAGCATGAGATCGGTGGGGGAGAAATCTTTGAGCAGGACTTGATTAAAATTGAAAATTTAACTTGAACACTTAAGATCGGAACCCTCGTTAAGCCGACCAAAACTTTAGCTCTTAATCTTAGAAAGGAGGTGGCAATAAAGCGGTAGGAAAAGATCTAGTGCAGTTCATTTTATTTATCAACAGAGATCGGGAATATACTTGGCAGTCGGAAATTCGACAAACGGGTTTGAGAGGTCGGTAAATGATTTGAGAGATCGGCGAGGCCTTAATGAATATGAGGACTCAGCATTAATTCAATTCTTTGTGAGGAGAGATCGGAAATGTGACCGCCTATCAAAGAGGGATCGGAAACGTGATTAGCTGTTCAAAGAAGAATTTTATTGATTCTAGGGATCGGCCAAAATATGGTGTCGACAAATATAATTATAGAAAAAAAAAATTAAGTGGTTAATTGTTAATAAAATTAAAATAGTATATTTATATTTCTTGTTCTTTTTCATCATTTTGCCTCTAACAGTAGTTTAAACAATAATTTTAACCAAACACATAATAAACAACTATTTTTTTTATTAACAATAGCATTCTATTTTATTATCAAACAGGTAAACTGCTTTTTTAAAATAGTAGTTTTTTTTTATCAATAGTTTTAAAACAACATCGGTAAGTTTGAAAAATAATGCCAAATAGACTCTTAGTACTTTATCTTTAGTGGCTTCTTACTTAATGCATAAAATTTATAGAAATATAACTATTTAATCTTCATGATTGATAAATGTGTGAACGTAACTTTCACACATTTTAACTTCTTATTATATTTTTATAAAATTTAGAAATTTAATAGTTACACTTTTATAGATTTAGGGTTTTAACGAGTATACTTTTATAAAATTTAGATATCAAATGGGATGCTACTAAGAATGAGGATGCCAAATGATTTTAATTAATGCAAAATTTAGAAGCTAAATGATACTTTCTGCCAAAATTATTTTAATTTTAAAAATTTTATGTAGCTAATTTATTTTTAATGATGAAGAAATGGGAATTCATTAATGATGTTAAAGGTTTGAAATAAACAGGGACTATATATGCACTTCTTCTACTTCATTTTACGCTTAATGAAGGCTTTAGAATTGCTTTATACTCTTTGAAAAATATTAATTGCTTTCATTCAAGTGCTTTAAAGTATGATTGAGGTACATTATCAAATCTACTCATTCTTTTTTTTTTTTTGGTCATAGAATCTAAATGTATTGTGTGAAATCAGTGAAAAACATCTTAAATATCATTTATGAGAGTTGATCAAGCATCTATTGAAGCTTGAAGAGAGTGATTTTTTTGGGTTTAACTTGTAAAGGGTTTGTAAGCACTTTGAGAAGTCTTGTGGAAGTAAAAAGCTATGTCGCTTGCCATTGAAAATAGTGAAGTGAAGACTCAAAGTGATCGTTGAGAGAGGGGATGTAGGCTTGTTGGCCGAATCACTATAAAATCTCTGGTGTCTAATCTTCTAAACCCTAATATCTTTACTTTTTGCAATATATTGTGCTATGTTGAGTTTTACATTGAATTAATTGATATATGTGCATATGTGTTGAGTTGATTGAATCAAATGATTGAAGAATTGATTGCCTTGAGTAGCCTTAACTAGCTTTAAAGTTTGTATTGTGCCTAGTTCATATTTATATTGTGAGCATTCTAGAGTTACTAGTTCAAATATAAGTTAAGCACATTTGATATATATATATATATAAAGTACTGAGAAATTATACTATGTTTAGTTGCCTAGTTGTGTTGAGCTTTAAATTTGAAGTACGTTTGTTAAACATCTTTGAATTGCATTTCCTTTCACTACGCTTGTTGAGCATAACCTCAACATTTTAAAGACTTAAAGTAATAGCAAAAAATTAATAAAGTCGAATTCACCCCTCTTGGATTACTTTTTGGGACTACATATCATCTAAATTTTAATAAAATTTTCAATTTTTAATAAAATTAGTTAATTTTCATACAAAATTGATAAATTTTACATCAATTATTATCTAAATTTTGTTTTTTTTTTAATTAATCAATAAAATTTTAAATTAAGAAAAATTTGAGATGAATTTTTGTTTAGAACTTACTATAAAAAAAATTTTATTTAGAACTTACTATAAAAAGTTTACTTATTATTTAATAAATTTTATTAATTATTATCTAAATTTTATTTAAAATATTTATTTGAAAAAATTTTATTATTTATTAAAATTTATTAAAAACTTTAATATAGTTTTTGTAATTTAAAAATGATTAAAATGATTATTTATTAAATAAGTCCCATGTGTCAAATTTAAAAATTATATATATCGCCATAAAACATTATTTTGTATCATAAAACAAATCATAACTCTTTTTGTGAAAAACGTTCAATTACAAAGTATTTATTTATACTTTATTCAAATAAAAATTTGAATATAATTAACCATTCCAAATAAATTGAAACTTTGAGAAAAGAGATTATTTTATAGGACAATATACAAGACATAATCCATTACATGCTTAAGGCTATGTTTGGTTTAGTATAATCAATGATGTAATATAATAAGAATTATATTACTGATTTAATTATATTGTTTTATTTAGGAAATTACAATGTTTGATTAAGAAAAATTTCTTCATTACAATGCATTCAACATTACCTCTATATTTCTAATTGCTTGTTTGGATGTAATTCTTATTACACAATAAAACCTATGCAATTGTGATTACAATGCAATCACTTTCTCATCACAACATTTTGAGCTTTTGCTAGCATTTTCTCTGCCATTTCCCTTGACAATTTTTTTTGGCCAAATATATCCTCAAACACATATATTATTGATTTAATTATATTTTTTTATTTAGAAAATTACAGTGTTTGATTAAGAAAAATTTCTTCATTATAATGTATTCAACATTACCTCTATATTTATAGTTGCTTGTTTGGATGTAATTCTTATTACACAATAAAACCTATGCAATTGTGATTACAATGCAACCATTTTCTCATCACGACTTTTTGAGCTTTTGCTAGCATTTTCTCTGCCATTTCCCTTGACAAATTTTTTTGGCCAAATATATCTTCAAACACATATATTATTGATTTAATTATATTGTTTTATTTAGAAAATTCTGATGTTTGATTAAGAAAAATTTCTTCATTATAATGTATTCAACATTACCTCTATATTTATAGTTGCTTGTTTGGATGTAATTCTTATTACACAATAAAACCTATGCAATTGTGATTACAATGCAATGACTTTCTCATCACAACTTTTTAAGCTTTTGCTAGCATTTTCTCTACCATTTCCCTTGACAATTTTTTTTGGCCAAATATATCCTCAAACACATAAAACTATGGTGTTTTAGTCTAATAGACACCTGAACTATTTTTGTTTGGCTATCTTGCACCTCAACTGGATAAAAATGCACCACTTAAACACAAATTTACACATGGCCTTGGAAGTGAGGTACACCTGCATCTAAGTAAGAAGAGTTCATCAGATGGACAAAAAAAAAAAAAAAAAAAAGAAATCTAAGTGATACAGTACCACTCCAAAATACCCGAGTCCTAATCCAATATAAAAATTATCCACTAAGGATAAGTATCCCACTTTATTAGGAATTATGTATCCCACTCTAATTAAACTTCTTCCAAAATAGGAATCCTATCTCAAATACTAAATCCTACTCCAAAATAGGAGTATTTCTGATGTCTGTATAAGAAGCTTAAGCCTTCACATTCAAGTACGCTATTTTTTTTAGTTAATTTTATATTCTACTCAGTACTCATACTGACTTAAGCATCGTAAACATTGCCCAAGCCAACCTAACCGGTGTTCTCTCTTATCTTACAGGTTTATATCTGTAAGAAAAATCAATGAACAACATTAATAGCGCCATATGTGGGAAACATGACACAAGAAGCTATCTCTTTCTTATTTTTTTATATTAATCAAATAAGTGGACGTTTTGTGGTTTGTAGTAACCCAACCCAAAAATTCATTATCTTACCCAAATAATTTCTTAGAAGAGTTATGAGGTAATTAAATTTAAATATTTGTATTCTGTATGTGTTTTAACCTTTCGTATTAATCTCTCTCCGCTAGCTTTGGCCCAAACAAGATTAATATATATATATATATATATATATATATATATATATATATATATATATATATATATATATATAACGGAGGGAAAATATGATTTTGAAGGAAAACCATAGGGTTGTCCTATATTTAAGCCATAAAAGTATCCATCGATTACTATTTGTTAAAAATTTGAGCTCATAAATAACTACCCAAAATAGTCCTTATTAGATAAGGTTCCAATAGCAGCAGTACAATTATGCCACTGAATTTTAATGATTCAAAGTGGCTATCTTTTTTTTTTTTCTCTTCATTACACAAAGTGCCACCTTTTTTTTTTTTTTTATGAAAAAGAGGGTAATTTCCTCACATACTTTTACAATTACGCCACCATTAGTTAACTAGTAAGAAAAGCACACCCCCCCCCCCCCCCTTTTTTTATTTAGAGTTACATTTATCCCACCATATAATGGTTGACCAGAATTTGGATTAGTTATGCTTGAATATCAAAAAGTAAGAAAGCTTTCATCTCCAAGCCAAGCTTTTGAAACTTTCATCCCTAAACCAAGTTTTGAAAACCTAAATCTTTTATACTTTCAAGGTTAGCCTATCTTTACCCTTCCAACTTAGATAAGACTCATTCAATTTTCATCTAACCCAATCGATGGACAAAACACCAAGTTATTAGGATATTTAATTTTAATACCTAGCATGCGCTTCAGTGAGCTTATAAAAGTGATATGCTACATGATGGTTCGACTACATGAAGATGGATTCTATGACAATATGTTTAATAGCTTAATTAAAAAAAACTTTTGAGTCATGAGCAACAATAGCCTGCACAAATAGATATTGAAGAGTTTATAATATTTGATAAGTAAAAATACTTCATGAGACTCAAGTTTAAAAGAACTCACAAAAAATAAGCTTGCTTTCAAGCTGTCTGACAATGTTGGCATACCTTACTATTTCAACTACTCTAATTTATTACTATAAATTTTTAGTTTATAGTATAATATATGCATGAAGTATATGCAGTGGAAGAAAATGAAATATTCCATTACAAGATACATTATTTGATACATGGAATAATATAAAATAACTATTTTATACCTCTCATAATTTCGTGTTATTAAATTACCCTCAGTGTGCCACCATTTTTTCTTCTTTGGCTGCCATGATATTTTTTTTATTTATAAGCATGCCATCATCGTCCATGCACATGTTTTTTAGATAATATTACAA
Organism: Hevea brasiliensis; assembly: GCF_030052815.1. Classification (NCBI taxonomy): domain Eukaryota; kingdom Viridiplantae; phylum Streptophyta; class Magnoliopsida; order Malpighiales; family Euphorbiaceae; genus Hevea; species Hevea brasiliensis. The sequence continues at coordinate 45,376,849 of NC_079509.1, forward strand.
GTACGCCACTGCATTCATGATTGGAAAAATGCTCTTGGTTTTGACAATTTACAAAAATGTCATATTGCTGAAATTGGCCTTCCGTTCAAAACAGAGATGCCATGTTCTAGAGATTACAAGGTACCATGGTAATTAATTAGTTATGGGGATACATACACTCCTTTTAGAGTTTATTGCTCTAAATTTCTCTATTTCAATATCATCCTCAATCTTAAATAAAGATACAAACTTTTAATTGAAATTAAATAAATTTATATGCACATGCACGCATAAATATTTCAATAGAAGTATAATTTGTTACTTCTAAATGTGAAGGCCTTTTATTATTAGTTAAGATCAATACTTAGACATACTTGAAATATGAAATATACACTTGATGTATTATTATTTATTATTAACAACAAAGTTTGCACAAGCAATATTTTTGCAAAAAAATCTCAAAGGGACACAATGCCCACCAAAGAGCTAACAACGACAAAGAATTGAGGCATCTATCTATTGCAAAAATCTTAAGGCATTTATTCACCTATAATGAAACTAAGGCATAAGCCCACCCAAAGAGGCATTGACAAGCCATTCAAGGCATAAGTCCACCATAAAGGCATTGATAAGCTACCCAAAAGGCATAAGTCCACCATAAAGACGTCGATAAGTCATCTAAGGCATAAGTCTATCCAAAGAGGTGTCGACAAGCCATCTAAGACATAAGTCCTCCATAAAGGCATCGATAAACCATCCATCAGGCATAGGTCCACACAAAGAGGCATTGAAAAGCCACTCAAAATGCATAAGTTCACCATAAAGGTGTTGATAAGCCACCTAAAAGGCATAAGTATGCCATAAAGGCATCAATAAACTATCCAAGGCATAAGTTCACCACAAAGGCATTGACAAGTCATCCAAGGCATAAGTTCATCCAAAGAGATGTTAACAAGCCATTCAAGGTATAAGTCTATCATAAAGGCATTGACAAGCCACCCAAAAGGCATAAGTCCATTATAAAGGCATTGACAAGCCACCCAAAAGGTATAAGTCCACCATAAAGGCATCGATAAGCCATCTGAGGTATAAGTCTACCCAAAGAGGCATTGATAAACTGCCCAAAGTTTGCCATGGAGTGTTGACAACCTACCTAAGGCATAAGTTAGCCCAAGGGGTGTAGACAAAGCCATCTAAGGCATAAGTTTGTCAAATAGCGTAGACAACCCACCTAAGGCATAAGTCTGCCTAAAAAGGCATCAATAAGTCACCTAAAGCATAAGTCTACCCAAAGAGATAGTGACAAGTCATTCATAGCATAAGTCTGCTATAAAGGCATTGACAAGCCACCCAAAGGTATATGTCCGCCATAAAGGTGTCGACAAGCCATCCAAGGCATAAATCCATCAAAGAGGCATCAACAAGCCACCTAAGACATAAGTTCACCATCAAGGCATTAGACAGGCCACTTAACAATGGGAAAAGTCCACCAAAGCAAGGCATTAGAACACCCTATCTTAAAGGCAATAGTCTACCACTCTAATGTTTTCAAGACAATAATCAGCCACTCATTAAGGTAACAATATGCTAATAAAAATATTTGAGGCAATAATTCACTCAAAATTTTAAAATAATGGTTTTTCTAAAAATCTTAAAAGGCTTTATGACATGGTGAGAACTCTGTCATCTAACACATTATTAGATAATGAACTTAAATATTTGTACTCGAGGGGAACTAATGATATAGTATCACCCCAAAATACCTGAATCCTAATCCAATATAAATATTGTCCACTAAAGATAAGTATCTCACTTTATTAGGGATTATGAATCCTACTCTAATTAGACTTCCTCTAAAATAGGAGTTTTTTATTTGTGCCCATATAAAGAGCTCAAACCTCCATATTCAGGTACTTTGTTCTCTTTAGTTAATTTTATATTCTACTCGGTACCCATACTAACTTAAGTATCAGAGAGGTTGTTTGTTCTCTCTTATCTTACAGGTCCTACTCGTAGGAAAAATCCATGAATAACATCACTAAGTTGACACCATAGTATGTGGATAATGATTTTCGATAAAAAAAAAATTTGTTTGAGCTCTTATCAAGAATTAAATTATTCTAGTCTCCTCACAAATTATCTCAAGTCTAAGGTTCTACTCTCCATGGGTTCATTAATCCAAACAGCATCAATCACATATGCTATAGGTGCTTGTCGTTGCTGGAATGCCATAGTTTAATTTTGTTTGTGTTCATTTTATTTACAATTAAAGTTGAAAGCTTTCCTTTTCATATAACGGTTTTTCCTTTGTCTAACCATAATTGAAAAAAGCTTGCTTTCTCTGGCCATGCATAAGGAGGCTGAACAGAGTGTTGTCATTGCATGAACCACTAGGGCTACATTGAATTTTATGAAATATGAAGTCACTCAATATCTTATAAGTTTTTATTTACAAAAAGAAAGGGACTTTGTTTTTCGCATGATTAAATACATTAACACCATTTTCTTTGATTTTAAGAGTTGTTGAGCTAAAAGCATTATAACGAAAAAATGGTTGGATTGATAAAAAGCTACATTGTTATATATATAAGCTTCAAAACAATGGCAACTCAAGGTCATGATGAGGTTGAGGAATTATCTAAAGACTTTGAGGAGAATGGTTTTCCCAAACACTCACCATCTGTAACACCCCCGTTTGCATAGCCTGGTATATTTCACTATTCCGGTGACCGGAGTTGGTCCGGACAATTAAGGGGATTAGAACCACACTTAAGACAACTAGAGAAGCCATAAACACAAATAATTAGTAATTGTCAATTAGTTAAGTATGAATAAGAAAAACAGAACATAAGAAGTTAAACGAGCCGAGAGTCACAGCGATGGGTGACCTTCTCGGGAAGGGTTACGAAGTCAATTTAAACTCAAATTTTGAATCGTAAAATGTGACGCCGCGATCCTTAGGACCATTACAAACACAGTGAAAAAGAGAAAATCATGAAAAAGAATTTTAAGCCAGTCAAATAATTAGGTCAGGGAGCCGGAAGAAATATTGAATTATTTGCAAACCGGGTTGAACCGGCGAGGGGCAATTTGGTCAATTAACCCCGAGAGCTGACTCCTGACCTAACTGTCAAATAAAATTGGAGAAAAGAAAATTTTAGAGTCGGGAATTAAATTAAAGAAGCATGGAAAAATAAAGGAAAAAGAAAAGAAAATGAAATATGAATTATAACATCATCCAAATGACATCATACAAGATGTCAAAAATACAATTTATTTAATTAAAGTTGACTAAGTCAAAATTTAAGATAATTAGATGTAAAAACAAATAAAAAAAAATTTGTTGGGTTGTCTTCTTCATTTGGCCGAAGTCCACTCTCTCTCTTCCCTCTCTCTTATTTCATTCTCCACTATTGATAAGCCTCCCTAAGCTTTTGAACCCACCAATTAAACCCTAATTTCCCTAAATTATCAATTTAAACCTCATCCTTGCATCTTGAAGAGTATAGAAGAGCAAGAAATAGAAAGAAAATTGGAGAAAAGGGGAGTTAGAAATTGCTACACAAAGGTTGGTATTCTAACTTTCAATTTTCTGTTTTAAGTGTATGTTTAGTTACTTAAATGAACTTAGAAACTAATGAAATGAAATAAAAACATGTGTGGAGGACCAAACTAAAATTTTAGCCAGCATGATGGGGAGTGTGATTTGCATGGTTTGATGGATTTGAATGAGTATATGAACCTCAATTAGTTGAGTGATTATAGTTAAAAGCATTGAATTGGTTAAATGCAACAATTAGTGTGAATTAGGGTTTTGGATATTAAGGTTTAGAGACAAAAATGTGAGAAATTTGTAAATGATATCTTTGACCTAGTTTAAGGAGAGAAATGGTCAATTGTGACCTAATGAGGTGTGTTAGGAGTGTTTGAATCAAAAGCAAATTCGGATTGAGTGTGGTCATGCTGCTGGCAGCATGACCAAGTTACTTTTGAGGGACTAAAAATGAAAATTTACAAGTCCAATTGGTATGAGACCAATTGAGAATGAAAATAGACACTAAATGACACAATTTTCATTTAGGAAGCATGCCCAAAAAGTGACCAAAACCTAGTGAATAAATTGACCAAACTTGGAAAATCTCAGTCTGCCCTGTACAAACTGACCAAATGAACAGTGTTTGTTCATTTGGCCATAACTTGAGCTAGACAAGTCTAAATGACCTGAAATTTTACCAGTGGACAGTTGAGGTATAGACCTAAAACTTTCATGAAGAACACAAACCCAAATTATGCCATTAACCAAGTTATTTGGCTACCCAAAGTTGGTGACCTAAAACTGCCAGAACCAAAAATTGCCCAGAAATCTGGGTTAAGTCCAATCCGGCAGCCATAGTTCAAATGGCTATAACTTGAGCTACAAAACTCCAATTGGAGTGATTCAAAAAGGAGAATAAACTTAAGACAATAGGGAACATTTTCTATGAAGAAAGTTTTGCCAAATTTTAACAGTAAAATGACCAATGGAATAGTGCAACCTTAGACACCAAAACTGAAAATTTATCAAATTTGCCTAAAAGACTTAGAATTTGAATAAACAACCAAAACCAACAAATTTAGTGACCAAAATGTGGTATGTGGGTGAAGTTGGAATTCCCATACCTATTAAGCCTTAGAAAGTCAATAATTTGACTTGAATAGTGTAGTGAATAGTAACTCCGAAACACAAAATTTAAAAAACATCGAGTTTAGCACATTAGAGCTAGGTAAAAGTGAAGTTAAATTTATTTTTGGATTTATGCTAAGTTATGGTACTGAAACACTGTAAAATTGTGTGTTTCAGTTGAAAAGAACACCGGGAAAGAACCCGAAGAATCGAGTCAAGGCCAAGAGGCGACTCGCTTGAGGTTTGTGCACAACGTATAAATTCTGTAAATTATTTTCTGCATATGGTTTTGAATAATTTGATATAGTGAATTGTGAATTATTTATGATGCTTTGATTTAAATTTGTTGAAAGTTATTGTGTATATTTGAAATGGCAATGTTTGGTAAATTGTTAAGATAAGTTTTGAGACCACAGTGTCATGACCATATATTTGAACACTTCACTAGCATGACTAGTGGGGGTAATCAGTTTCGAATTTTGATTCCTTCTCTAGATGAAGTGTTGAGGTGTGTGCCAATAGAAGAGGAATTTGAATGGATATCCATATATTTGAGCTAGCTAGCCTTGTGATGTGACTTCTCCTTAGCCTTTGGCTATTGAGATTATATTTGTTTCGAATGGCATGATATAACTGTGGGTTTTGTGAAATGTGTTTTGATACTCCGAAATGAACTTGTTTGCATTAAAATCTCATAATTCATGTTTTGTATTTAATGCTCATGTTAGTCTAATTTTTGAATAAATGTGATTTAAATTCTACATAAAGATTATTTTAGTATGTTGTGCACCACTGAGTCCTAGTACTCAGCAATAGCTGTTATTGCTGTCGCAGATATAGAGACTAGAGGAGCGTGAGTGGGCTTGAGGATTGAGGATCTATCAGCTTGAAGTTATCGGGTATAATTTATACCCTGACTGTAAATATTTATTTTGATGTATGTATTGCACATAAATGTATGGACATGTAAATTAGTCTTGAGCAGCTTGTACAAAGTTTGTACAAAGTTTGTAATAAAATTTAGTTGAATTTCTTTTGATATAAATTTCTTTGCAATGGTGTATATAAATTACTTTGTCATTAATGAAATATGAATGGTAGCATCTATTTTGAATTGAATGAAATTCATTAATGATATTTGATAATTGTGGATATTGGAAATGGTGGATTTGAATTTTGGGAGTTGATAAATGTGTTGAAATTGATTGAAGTAGTTGTGAATTTGAAGAAGTTGTTGAGGAAAATTATTGGAAGTGCTTTTTTTTAGGTATTTGAAGAACTATTTTCTCAAAATACAGACGGAACTCTGTTAAAATTTTTATAAAATTCGCAAAAAAATAAAATGGGCCAAAAATTTCAACTAGCTTCCAACTTAAATTAAATGTTTGATACCAACTAACAAATGCTCACCACTTAACAAAAATAAGAAAATTGTTTTAAAATCCCTTGTAGGGTACTTAATGAGTTATTGGTAGGTGAAGTTCGGTAGTTCATTAGGTATTCTACGGGATCATGTTATGCCTTACAGAGGGGTAAGGTGTGACACATCACTTTTGCAAATAACATATCTTCAAGAAATGCTAGGAGAAGTTGTCTCGTGTGTTTATGAAAAACCTGAACTTTGAGGCAGACTTTCATAAATGTGTTAACTTGACTGAGTCAATTGAGGAATTTGAATCTTGTTAGTTATCTCTTGCTGATAGATATGACCTCCAGGATCATGAATGGCTTCAAACATTATATTTTGCTTGCAGGTAGTGGGTCCTAGTACATTTATGGGACACCTTTTTTGCATAGATGTCCATAACTCAGCAAAGCAATATCATGAACTCATACTTTGAAGGTTATATCAATGCTTCAACCAATTTGAACTAGTTTTTTTAAGTTGTATGAGAAAGCTCTAGAAAGTTGGAATGAGAAGTAAGTTAAAGTAGACAATGATTCAATGAACATTAGTTGGGACGTTAACTTTCATGGCATCTAAAGTAGAAGATGACGGGGAAAGCATTACATGCCAAGTAGCAAAGTTAATGTCTAGATCAAAAAGTGTACTATGTTATATTCAATGTTTTTGGAGATGAAGGCTACTTGTAGTTGCTAGATGTTTGAATTCTCAAGTCTTTTTTGTAGGAGTGACAAATGCGCTTACTCTCTTATCTCATTATATCTTGAAAAGATGGACTAGGAATGCCAAAAGTAGTGTTATACTAGAAGAATGTGCTACTAATGTATATACAATTGTTTGAAATCTCACATTGTTCAATATAATACCTTACGCCATAAGGCCTTCAAATTTGTAGCTGAAGTACCTAAGCAAGGTTATCAAAAAGGGCTCTACTAAGAGGACTACCAAGAAGTCCGGCGTCAAGTGCTTCATCAAGCTCGTCAACTACTAGCACTTGATAACCACTCTCCACACCCTCAATGTCGACCTTAAGTACATGGTTACTGTCAATGCATTGTAAAGCAAGGAGAAGAAGATTGCTATTGCCAAGGAGACCAAGGCAAGGTTTAAGGAGAAGTTCAAGCTTTATTTAATTTAATAATAGTGTAAGAATATTAAATTAGGATAAATTACACATCAACAATTTGTTGTAAGGCTCACTCTCCTTCCCATGCATGTATTTACAGAATTTGCTGACTGTGTAAATTTGCATTTAAATGATACTTTTCTTTTGGACTTGAGGTGTGAAATAGACAAAAAAATAAAATAAAATAAAATAAAGTTCTAGTGTCTATTAGGCAAAAACACAATAATCAAGTGTCTGGGACTGTATTTGGCCATTTATTTCTTTGCTCTGCTAGTTGTGATTACATGGCCTAAAAGGCTTTTCAAAAAATTGATATAACCCCCTTAAATTGTTGAAGCTAATTAATTAGAAAGGATAAATAAATTGTAATAAAGGGATAAATTAGTCTAATCAGCATGAATTCAAAATTAAAATTGTAATGAACATATTCTTAACTACTTATTAAGAATTTGATATTTTGGATTGGAACATCTTGTGTTATTGATATAAAAGTGATAAAATTAATTTTGTGGTGATGGTGATAGTAGTAAAATATTAATAATTTTAAATTAAAATAATATTAATATATATAATCCTATTATTAATTTGCTTACATCATATATATATATAAACAAATATGAAATTATAATTTTATTACATTACATTCTTATTCTTCCAAACAATGTAATGTAATGCTTAATACATTGTATTACATTATAACTTTAATTCCATTATAACTTTGGTTATATTCCATTACATTATGTTATATCAAATATATACTTAGTTTATTGGTCGAATCCATAAATTGTCTTCAATAATTTATATTTTTATTAATTATTTATTTTTATAACTTCAATGAGTTATATGTTTGACTATATAAATGTTTTATTGTTAAATAATTAAAATAGTTTTCTTTAATTATTTTAGAAAATTTTAATGCCATAATTCTATAAAAACAACATTTTAGATTTCAAACATATAAATATACAATTGCTCAAAGTATATTATATAAAATATTTTTATTTTAAACAATTACACTTAAAAAGTAATAATAAACTCACCAAGTTATTAATTCAGTCTATTTTATTCAATAATTTGCTAAAACATTAAGCAAAGAAATAAAGTAAAATTGAACATACTGATGTATTAATTAAGTTAACATGAGATAATACACAGTACTTAATTGTGATTCATTTTGAAAAAAAAATTGTGATTCATATTTATTAATTGAATTTATAATTACTAATGAATAAAATTTTAAATTATACAAGGGTAATGTCAAAAAAAAAATCCTAACTTTGATTTTTTAATAATTTTATCCCAAACATTTTGTAACAAAAATACTTTAAATTTTGAACTTTTTTTACAATTGTACCATACGGTTTATTCTATCTAAAGATAATGGACTTTGTCACATTAGCATAAGAAATGTTCAAAAAAATCCCAAACTTTGCTTCTTTCACAATTGTACACCAAACTATTTTTTTTTTTAACAAATATACCATCAACTTTGAACTTTACTACAATTGAAATCCGTTGTTAGTTGTCCCTTTAAATACTAATAGAGGTACCAGGTTAGCACTTATAATCCCTAAATTGAAACTAATTAAACTCAATTTACAATAAAAGGAAAAAAAAATCATTTCTAGCAAAATTGACACTACTTCCACCACTTCATCATCTCGACAAGCCATCATCTTTGTAACACTCACTTCTGCCCAACCCAACTTTGAAATTATGAAGACTCAATCTCACTCCTATCAACATTTCTTATCAACAACTCAACCAAACCCACCTTGATAGCTCCAAAATAGGACCCATTAATTTATAAATTATAGTTTATTTTATTATAAATTGGGTTTAATTAGTTTAATTGAGGAGATTAGAAGTGCTAACCTAGCACCTTTGTTAGCATTTAACGAGGTAACTAACGGTGGGGTTCATTGTAGTATATTTCAAAGTTCAGAATCTATTTGTAAAAAAAAAAAATTTAATTAGAGTACAATTGTATAAAAAAAGGTAAAGTTTGGATTTTTTTTTTTTTTACATTTTCACCGTTTAAATTAATGATGAACTAAACGGAAGAGTACAATTACAAAAAGTTCAAAGTTTAGGATATATTTATTAAAAAAAAAAAATTTTTAGGTAGAATTATTAAAAATATCAAAACTTAGAATTTTTTTGGACATTATTTCAATTATATATATGTAACCTTTATGTCTTAACTTTTAATCAGTTAGAACCTTATCTATTAAAATATCTAATGTTGAAAATAAAAATCTATTAATTGCTTGTTCTTCCTATTATTTCTCAAACTAATTGACTTTTATACTTAAATTTGCATCTAACTACTTTTTTTTCCTCCGTAAATTCCCATAAACAGAATTGACTAAGCAAACAAGTGATACTAATGCACGTAGGATTGGTTAATAAAAAGACAACAAGATCTTTTTAATCCATCCCTCTTCAATAGAATTCATCCTTCATTACCATGGCAGAAAATACCAACCCTAACCCAAACCTTAATCCCACTGAAGAAGTAGTAGCTATTACAGTAACTGATGAAAACACCAAACCTAAAGAAGTTGAAGAAATAAAGACTACAGATAAAGTAACCCAAGTGAGAAACTATGTTGGGTTATTATCAATGCTAACCTTCATCCTCTCTCTTTTAATCCTTGCTTCAGTTATATGGCTATTGTACATGAAAGATTATGACTGTGAAAAGCTCTTGAGGTTGCCAAATCTACAGATAAGGCTTGGCATTTTCATGATCTTTGTTTTCTTGATTAGCAACATTGTTGTTTTCTTTAGATCTCGATTTCCAATACCTGGTTTCTTTATAGTTATGGTGCCTTTGATTGTAATATTTACCATGGGTCTTGCACTTGCTGGAATGGACAAGATGGAGAGTAGTAGAATAATGGCTACACCTGCTTGGTTTAAAGAAAAAGTTCGTCATCATGATCACTGGAGAAACATTAAATCTTGCATCTATAATAATGGATTTTGTGAAGACTTGGCTTCAAGATCAATGAATCTAAAAGCATATGAGTTCAGTTTGAAAAAATTATCATCCGTGGAGGTAGATTTCCTCTTTGACCTTCACTTCTTTTTTCCTTGACACTTTTGTGTTGAAGTTTTAATTTTCACATGATAACCCGTATCATTGATAAATTCTTATGGTTATTATTATTTTTTATTATAAATTTTTAAGGGATAAATCATAGAAGTACAGATTTGGATCAGATGAGTTCGCAACATACTAATTTTTCAAACCTTAGTCTGTGTCATTTTCTTTGCAATTTTTGAGATTAAATTTACAAATTTTTAGCTTAAAAATAAATAATTTTGAGTGATTGCCATAATCCTCCCAACTATAATATTTTTGGGTCATTTATTTACTTTTTTCAAGTAGATTGAGCATTTGTTATTATATATGTATATATATATATGTTCTCTATTTAATTACATCTGTATATTCTAATATTTTTGTTTCTTTTTTCCATTGATGGTTTATTGGATGAAGTCTGGATGCTGCAACCCACCAAAAATATGTGAAATGGAGTATGTGAATGCAACATTTTGGAGAAAAGGAGAAGAGATGAGTGAAAAATCTGAAGTGCAAATAGGGGACTGTGAAACATGGAACAATAACAGAAGTATACTATGTTATGACTGTGAGACTTGCAAACAAGGTTTTGTGGGAATAATGGAAAAAAAATGGCGGAATCTAGGGATCTTTCTCATTGTCATGTCTTTATTTCTCATCATTTCTCATTTATCACTCTTCATTGCAGTCATGTGGGAGCACTACAATTAATGAATGGAGGCCAGTAAAATTAGTACAACATTTTCTTTTTCTCTTAAACTTATATATATATATATATATATAAGTTTCTGTTTTTGTGTAATAAGGATATAGGGTGTGCTTTTTTTTTATTTTTTTTATAGTCATTATGTTGTAGTTTGAAATCTAGATTTTCATTGTTTGAATTAGTATGCCTGTCAATTTTTTCAGTACTAATATTCATTCATACTTTTATTATCTTATGGCCAAAATTACAGCTAAAGCAATTTTATTTATGTATACACTATTGAAAAGGATTAACTCCATAGCCATACATTATTTTGAAAAATAACTATTGTTACTTCAACTCTTCTTATTCTTATTATTGTAATTCTTATCTCTATTATACTTGTTGTTATCAAAGAGATGTAATTTACAATTATAAATAGTTGCAAAATATAGAGTATCAATATTCATTAAAAGTTCACTTCATTTCATTCTTTAAATTATACATATGGTATCCAAGCTATACAGAAAAGAGAGTCTTCATCTCTCTAAAACCATGTCTCATAACTAGGATTGGTAGTCTTTACAAAGGCATTTTCGATAGATGCTATGGTTTTTGTGCAACAAGGTTTTTGTACCATCACTAAAACCCATTAACTATTGATAAAGGGGAATAAATTGTGCTTTTGAGGAGAGGTGATTTTTAGTTGTTAGTTTGATGAGAAAAAAATGGTGAGTATTGATGAGAGAATTTGATGTTGGCAAGGTATTTAAGACTTTATTTTTGGTATTCATAGCATAAATTGTAAACCATCATGTTATATTGAAAAATAAATTTTTATGGGTGTCACAATAAATGAAATTTTAAGGTTTAGCTATTATATATACATTAATGTATGTGCACTACAGTCAATGATTGATTGCATATGTAATCTTTTGATGTAAATATACATTTTATTGTCTATAAAGGATCGATGCTTTTATTTTTAATGTTCACGTTAATATAAATATTAACGAACCTAAAGTAAATATAAAGTTTATAAGACTAATATGCTTTGCAAATAAAGTTATAATGTGTTATAATTATGAGAATCTTATTGCATCATCACATCATAGTTCCTAAGTGTTCCTAGTTAATGCTATATTGAGACTAGATATCAATCATAACTTTTGAAAATGGTACACGTTATATTATTTCCTTCATGAAAGGAGGCAATTGTTGTCACTAAGCTGAGGTAGAAGGGATACCTAAAAATAACGGGCAGGAGTGTGTCAAGACAAGTTGACCGAACTAACTTTCATGAGGATTCCATAAGAAAGTTTACCTGTGTTGTGTATAGAAGATTTGCATGTTTACCTATGTTGTGTATGGAAGATTTGCAGAATAGTTGTATAAGTGATTCTTAGACCTAAGATGTTAAGTTATATATCTTGTATAAAAATTAATATATTTTAATACTACTTATACACCGTTCTATTCAAGGATGACAAATGGGGTAGTTTGGTTGTGATATCAACTATATGGAAAATTTTAATTGTTAAGAAAGGATGCATCCAGTCACCTTGTTCGCTTAAAAAATAATCAGCTGACTAACAACTCGAATTTACGAGTGTACTAGGCACTAGGTATATTAACCAAAGGTGCCCTAAAGACTAACATCTAAAAATCAAATGATGGAGAATTGGCTACACAAGATGCAACTTGCCATTTTTTACCTTAATTATAAAAAAAAATGCAAGAAATAAAGGATGGAAATTATGTTTTTTCATTGATTTTGTAATAAGTACTGAGAATTGAAATATAAGGCTTGAAATAAAATGCTATACTAGGAATTAAAAGGAAAATGATTGAAACTGAAATCAATAATGACTGAGAAATAAAAGGGAAATTGTGTTTGCATTGAGGTGTGGTGATGCTTGATCATTTGATTAGCTTTATTGTTCATGGCTTGATGTTTGCAATTGTTCTTTGTTTTATATGCCCCTCAAGAAAACTCTAGGTCTCTATGTTCTCGCATCTGTATGTTCGTAATAATTACTTCGCATTTCCTTCTTTTACTCTGCTACTTCTTAACTTCTTGCTCCCAAATAACTAACATAATTACCTGTACCAACCGGAATGAATGGTTATCTTGATTCATTAGAAATCGGACATATAAGAAAATTTCTCATTGAGTTACGCTCCTACTTAAAAATGAATAAACCTTAGTTCCAAGAAATCATATCTTCTACCAAAATATTCACCGAAGAAATTTAATAAAATTAATTTTAGCCCAAAACTAATTAAAATTAAATTATGGCACTAGCACACTCTAAATTTCAAAGAATATATAGATTTTGAATTTCATTATTTTAAATAATTTCATTGATAATATTTTAAATGACATTAAAGCTAAGAGTAGTAGAACACCACCGATTGTGGGTTAAACTATCACTGGGAATGGCTAAAAATGGTAGAAGAAGCTTTGGCCATTGCGCTTCTCTCTTCGTTTAATGCTTACATGCCTAGCGGTATACTGCATGATGCAAGATTTGATTTGATACCAACCACACCTCAATCAGACATTGAACAGTGAAGATGCTTATCGTACGACTGACATTAAATAGGTCAATTTGAGAGCAATCTGAGTGGAATTTGGACGAGCCAATTTCAAGGTGACAATACCTTATCGGCACGTAGAACCAAGTTTTCGATCAAACTGAGATGCTCGGCAAACCATCCCAAAAGGTGGTAATGCTTACAGGTGTTCCTTAGCATTTTTGGATGTTGTAGAGGCGTTTCAAATAGCAAGATTAGCAAAGATAAATCCTAACTTAACTTGCGTGATTTTGCTTAAAGTGAGATGGTTGATAAAATATTTTTGACATATTTAAAATAATTAAGATTAATTCAATGACTAAAGGGCTGTATAACGGATCCCTAAAAATATTTTTGAAATTTCAATAGCACAGTTAATAACTAATCCAATAATAGTGAAATGAGGTATGTGAGCTAAAATTGGGAGAATTAGGCATAGTTCAAGTATTATGATAAGCTCCGAATGGGCAAAATAATAAGTGTCATAGGTCTAAATCCAATGTGAGATTGTTGTTGCCTATCTTATATATATATATATATATATATATATATATATATATATATATATATATATATATATATATATATATATATATATTTTTTTTTTTTTTTAAGAGATTCGGTCTTAGGAATTAAAAAAATTAAAAAAAAACTCAATAAAAATTTTGATAAAATTCTAGGGCGTTTACTCTTACTTCTTTAGTTAATTATTTATTCTTAGTCAATTGATTGACAGGCATCCACATGTCTATATACACGAGTTAAGCCAACTGCTTTCTCTTTTATAACCGACCCAGCTATTTTCGGATCAATCGCTCTATAAGTAAAACCCATTTTAATTAATGCACATGCTTATAAAAAAATTATGTATAAAAAAAATACCTTGTAATTTCACGTACTTTTAAAATCAGGATCTAAATTAAGTTGTACCAAAATCGCAACTAAATTGTAACATAATGGTACTTCAAAATTACGCGCAATTAGTAAGGCGAGAAATTTTTTCAAAAGCCGTTTATAAATAATATTATTTTAATGTAAAATAATGAAAAAAAATAAAAATTCCCCTGTATCCGAGGCCAGCAAAGCTTGCCAAGGTCTCCTTTTAAACTTCAATCCCACCTTTCCCTAGTCTCCCTCCTCATATTCTTCTCTTTCACCTTCACAACTTCACCCTTTATCCCTCTCCTTCACTCAACTCAACTCAACTCAATTAAGCCTTTATCCAAAAAATTTACGATCGGCGGCTATATGAATTCACTTTCTCTACTCTAAACGATTTTGGGTTAAATCCTTAAAAATATGTAATACTTCTATATCATGTTGCACTACTCTCCTCTAAGTCAATTTAGATCTAAACATTTTTTTCTTTCTATCCTCTAACCTAATGTGCTCTACTTGTCTAACTGGAGTCTCCGTATGTCTACGCTTCACATGACCAAACCACCTCAATCTTCCTTCTCTCAACTTATTTTCAATTGGCACCACTCCTACCTTTTCTCTAATACTCTCATTACGAACTTTAGTCGCTCTCCTTCAATGATTAATCAAATTTAATTTTCATATATTTTTATTATGTAGATAAAATATTCAGAGTAATAAAGATGCCCAAAGAAAACTAATAATATACAATAACGTTAACTCCAACACAATGCATCTTAGAAATGCAAAGCATTAGTGGAAGCTTACGAAACAGCCTCTCATGGAAGCTTTCACCAAATTCACCAACTAGCAATTCACGCACAAAATGGCACTATAGTTAGCCCATAATGCTAGACATAAGGCCTACTGACAGCCACTGACAAAATATGCTTCATGCTCATTTCTGAGAAAATGATGGAGCATAAGGCCCTCCCCAGACAGCAACACCACCAGCACTAGAGACAGCTGTACCACCAATTGCACCGGTGATTGCTGCACTATTTACTAGTGGCCCAACACTCATCTGAACAAGAGGCCTTCCATATGCATCAACATAGACACCACCACCATGTACGGGGGCTGGGTACGAAGGATCGGGAGTCACGAAGCCACTGCCATAGGTGTTTGATGCTGGAAAGCCACAATATCAATATGATTATTAGAAATAATTAAAGTTTCAGAAGTAAAACAACTGCATTTGCAGGCAAGAGAAAGTTACCACGTGCTTTCTTTTCAGCGTTCAAGACCTCAGTATGCAACTTTTCCACTTCTCTTGCCATCCCAATTAAATTCTCTTCCGCTGCTTGCAGTTGTGCCACCTTTTCTATGTTTACACCTTTCTCATACTCAAATGTAGCCCTTTACCCAGATGACACACACACACACACATATAGATCCGTTAAACTTCTGAATGAACTGCCTACTATATATCAAGGTGAAAGTTGGACATAAAAAATTTGAATTCTAGTAAATAGAAAATTAAAAAAAAAAAAAAAAAGGAGAGATGAAAACAGCATTTCTGTCATCCCATAATCCCAAAAATTCTACACTGATGCAGGTTTGTTGCGATTACTCAACCCCCATCCCCTCTGAAACCCAAACAAAGATTAAAAGATATCCCTTCTCATTTTGTATTTAATTGAAAATCATCCATTTATGCACTACCGAATGGCGCATCACAGCATCAGGACTCAGGAATACTCAAATTTTTCAGTAGCGAAAAGGCAGGAGTAAATTTTCACGAGATGTTTTTTTGTCAGCTGGGATTATACTTATCAAAACAGACAGGTTGAAGGAACCACGGCATTTACTGTTATTATCAACCAGAGAAAATTCTGATTGTCCCAAGAAAAATATTATTTGCAACTAAGTTCAGAACCAGTCTCATCTGTTAAAAGAGGATAGGCATGGATGGTGTTCGTTTGAATTATCAACAAATGTTTTACCTTCTAATAATTAATCCTATTTCAGAACATTATGTGGCAGCATTAAGCACAGATCTAAGGTCCCAATGACAAAGTGGCTAATATAAACTCAGGAATGAAGATAAGCACAACTCACCGCAACCTCTTGTATTCATGCCTCAAATTGTCAAGCTCATCATGCAAATCTGGTACAGTCTTAACATCAGTACAAGCTTTCTGCAATTCCTGGGAGGCCTTCTGGATTTGGGTAGTCAGCTCTTGTCCAGCTTTGACCAGGCTTTGTGCCTCCATATGTGCCTGTTTGAGGTCCTCCTTCACATTCTCACCAGCCCTTATTTCTGATTCCATTTTTGCAGTCTTATCTGATAAAACCCTAATCTGGATATCACTTTCAGTATGGATGCTTCTTATGTGTGCCTTAAGTCTTTCCACTTCCTGCTGTGCAGCAACAAGGTCCTGCCTCAAGGCTATGTGGGCATTAGCCAATCTACGATTATCCTCTGCGAGTTGTTCAATCTCAGCTGCCTGAGAAGCAATCTTATTCTCTAAAAGATTTGGAGGAGCAGCTCTGTCCAATGGCTGGTGGCCAGGAGGAAATGGATCATGTCGCATCAACCCACGAGCTTGTACAACACGTCCCTCTAAAGATGGTGGAATATGCCCTCTTGCAGACATTAACTTGACAATTAACTCCAACAAGGAAAAGTATTAAGCTTTAATTTGCACAATCAGAGTCTGGAGGTTCAGATTCCTGTTTTAACCAAGATAAAGAATCATGGCCATAGAACAAGAGAATAGTTATCCTATTTTTTCAATTAATCACTTAGTTTAAGCAGGCCTTTCCTGCCATCTAAAAGTACCTTTTCAAGATAGGAATTAATTTCCTATCACAAAGACAAAAATTAAACTCCTTCAAAGGAGCATCATATGATGATTACACCTGTGATAACAGAATTACCTCAAACACATCAGCCACCAATGAATTCATCCTGTTTTTTTGTTCTTGGATTTCACATGCAATTTCAGCAAATACTTGGGATAATCAATAAAGCATTACAAGTATATCTAACTTCAAAATTTAAATAAGAAAATATTAATCCTCAGATTGCAATCAAGCAAAATGTGCACAACACAAAATCGATAAATATTCAAATTGTTGACGTACACAATTTATATAGTTCCTTCATCAAAATACACATACATACACATAAACAAATTGTAGTAAATATTTAAAAAATATTAAAAATACCTAGCTCTAGTCAAGATTAAATCAAGATGAAGATCAATTTTTTTTTGTAAATCTAGGAAACGAAGAATCTCATGAGCATGACTGAATGAAGAAGAAGATCATCATTTCTCAGTGTGATTTTATTTTATTTTGCTCTAAATGCCAAAATCCACTTAAATTCAAAATAGGAATATCATGGGCCTAAGAACAGATGCTAAAACGATGCAAGAGAAAGGGAAGAGACAGTGGCTACGCTGTATATATATTTTTTCATTTACATATAGAGAGAGTACCGCCGGCAATTCCGCCGTTGAGGGAGCGTTGAGATGAGGTGAGCTACTGGAGGGGCGGTGGCTGCTCTGCTACCGATGGAGAGAGGCCTGCTAAAAAATCGTTGGAATAAGGCTAAATTTCCCCTAATGTTGCCTAGAAGATTTTCTGTTTATAAATTAAACTAATTTCCTTCTCTCTTCTTGTAGGGTAGGCTTACTTTTATTTTTATTTATTAATTAAAAATTATATATTTTATATATTTAAAATAATAAATTTTATTAAATATTTCTTTAATATACCCTTCACTCGTATTTATTTTATTAAAAATTAAATAATCTATATTATTAAATTATTTTTAATATTAATAGATTTACATTTTAATATATTAAATAGAAATATATTAGTAAATTAATAAATAGATTATTATTTTAAAAAGGAAAACGGCATATAATTTAAAACATAAAAAGAAGTATATTTTTTTGAGACGGAGGAATATTAATGTGAAATCTAATTAACCCAACTTTTAACCTATTGTGTTTAATCAATAAATGAGACAGTTTTAAATAAATAAACGAGGTCCTTTTTAAAAAATGTTTAATGCTCAAATTTACTTTAGTACTTATGGGATGTTTAATTTAGTTTATTTCTAAATTTTTATCTAAATAGTTCATAATTTCAATTTAAATTTAATTTATCTCAAAAATAAAAAAAAAAATAGAGTTTCTTAATTTTCAGGCTAAATCAATAAATCAAAATTTTTAACTCAAAATTCCAAAAATTAAATTTATTAATTTTTTTTGTCTAAATCAAGAAATTAAGAAATTTAATTCAAAAATCTTATTATTTTTCCTAAATTAAACATAAATTAAAATTTCTAAATTCATTTAGATTAAAAAAAGAGTTGAACATTTAGCAACAATAAATGAGATCAAAGTTTTGAAATACAAATTTTAAAGATAATACTTTTTTTTTAAGAATAAAAGTCATTTCATTGCACTGAAGAAGTAGCTAGTACATCATGCAAAGCCACATGGCGAAGATTGGGAGGGATCTCCTCCATCCAAATACAATCTTGGCCTATGATTGACAAAACTTTTTTAACCAACTCATGTGCTAAAGCATTAGCATTTCTAGATAGATGGGAAACTGAACAAATTTGAAATGAGAAACTAAATGGAGTACATCTACAACACACATTGAGTGAAAATGAGAAATAGTGCAACCTCCATTCAGAACATTTGTGGACAAGGCATCCTTTCAACCTCCAAACATTTGAAAACAACATGGGATGCAATCTCAAGCCCATACTTCAAAGCTAAAATCTCAACCACAGCTAGGTCATGATTGTCAGCCACTTTCTTTGTAGTCAAAACAATATTTTACCATAAACATGTTGAGGCAGTGGGTGTAGAATAGGCTTTGAGACGTGATGAATCACTATCTTTAAGGTATTACTTGCTCCCACTAGATTGCTGCAAGGTTATGGCAATATACCTCCAGGATACAATAAAGCCTGAAATCTGCAGACAGCAACTCTTGAAAATTTCCCTTAAGAACTCTCTATACGAACCGAATTTAGAAAGACTAGAAGAAAAGAAGAAATAGAAGTTGTATATTTCTGGAGTGAAAAACTCATCCATATTTATAAAGAATGAAAAGTTATACCATATTTTCTAGATAGGCACGTCTATCTATCTTCAATAAATATAAATATTTGTGTAAAAGATATGTCTGCTTATTAACAAACACCTATAATAGTTGTGACTATTTATATAAAATAGACATGTCTGTTTATTAACAGACACCTATACAAACAGTTGTAACTTTTTGTATAAAATAGACATGTCTGTTTATTAACAGACACCTATATAAATAGTTGTGACTGTTTGTATAGAATAGATATGTCTGTTTATTAACAGACACTTATACAAACAGTTGTGCCTGTTTGTATAGATTGACATGTCTATTTATTAAGAAATATATATAGAATAGATATGTCTGTTTATTAACAGACACTTATACAAACAGTTGTGCCTGTTTGTATAGAATTGACATGTCTATTTATTAAGAAATATATTTACTTATCAATAAACACATCTGTTCGTAATTTATTTACGAAAATTACAATAAAATAATTATTTTATTTTATACATATACGTGCCAAGTGCCATAATAGAATAATATATATTTATTTATATATATAATTCTATACATATTTCACTCTTGCAATTCCTTCACTTTCTTATATTTTAACAATATAGGAATTCTTTCTCTCTATATCATCTAACATACAAGCTATTTACAACAATCCTCCACTTAGCTTGTATTGTTAGATCTCATTGTTTCACACATAATGAAAAATATCTTTCGATTTAAACTTTTCCTTAGTGTAAGTATTTCAAAGTTCTAAAGAAATCATGGTGGCCTTAACTTAAACTTATTTCCTATTAAATAGAACCGAAAATACTATACATACGAATCAATTAGTTTGACTTAAAATGTTCACCAAAATTTTAGCACGAATATGGCCTTGTGCTACCTCTTATTTTCATGAATATTTACAAAAGTTATTCTCACTTTTGTTGAAGTGGCAACACTTCCTATGTTCATATAAATGAAGTTTCTTTTGTAATATTATTAAACTTCATTAAAAGTATAAATACTCATCATCATTCCATTAACTTAGTACACTAAGTACTTAATTACAACATTTACTAATGACTTGTTACTACCCTTTAAACTTTTTTTAATAATAATACTATAAAGTAGGGCTCCCATTAATAGTAAATTTAATAAAATATTCTAAATCCTAATAAGCACATATACTTATGATCATAACTCTCAAGAGCCCTTTTATTAAAGGATTTGCTAGATTATTATAGGATTTAACATAAACATGGTAATAATACCGTTAGAGACTAATTGTCTTACATTTTCATGTCTTAAGCTTATATGTATATACTTTCAATTGTATATTTTAAAGCTTTAGCTATCATAATTTGACTATCACAATATAAAGAAATAGATGGCACAGGTTGTTGCCACAACTTAATATCCGGTAACAAGTTTTTTTCAGCCATTCTGCTTCTTTACCAACATTTGCCAAAGTTATAAATTTGGATTCCACCGTAGAATGAGTTATACAAGTTTGTTTCTTTGATGCCCAAGAAACAGCACCTCCACCTAAAGTGGACACTCAACCGAGGTTGACTTATTATCCTTAGCACTAGTTATCCAACTGGCATTTGTATAACCCTAAGATCTCCACTATAATTGTTTCATTAGTCTACCATGCAATTACATGTTTATAACATGAACTACATAAATAATCCAGAGTCTATATATGTACCTTATTTGCAGAAATAAATTACTCTATAACTTGTTTAAAATGAGAGCATCCAAAAATAAAGAACCAAGCTAAACTTGCACACACACACAAATGTGTACTTATTTGTCCTTTGTCACTTCTTACAAATGACTTGTAAGGCTCTTATTTTTACTACTGAAAAAGTACTAACCTTTTGGCCAATAAATTCATCTCTTCATGCATGTAACTATTAAGAAGAATAGCATCTTTTAATTTGGTTACATCTTTTGGCCAAGGGACATAATTCTTTGCATGGATATAACTCTTTATATGGTTTTAACAAAATTGGAAATTTATTGCAGAATAATCTATAATTTATAATTCCTTTTTTAAATATTCAAAAACCCTTGAAATTTCTTTCAAATATTCCACACTAGGATTATTAGTATATCTTGACAATTTACATATTGCAAAAAGCAATATCAGGAGTAGTGCAATGAGTAGCATACATTAAACTACTAATAGCACTAGCACACTCAATTTAAGTAATTATTCTATCAAAATTTCCAGTCAATTTGCAAAAAATATCATATGAAGTATTTGTTTCCCGTAATATAATGAAATTGACAAAGAGTAAAACCCCCCACTATGTTACAGCTAAGTAGTTTAGGCAGATCTCTCAAGGATAATAACTAGAATATAAATCTAGACATCAATTTTAAAATTCTCCCAAGAATAAATTAAAGAATAATGATGTTGATTATAGGTAAAAATGAAGAGAAGAGACAAAAAAAGAAAAGTTAATAGATTTTTATTCCAACTGCTATTTATAAAGCATTTGCATCTCTTCGAACATATACAGCAGTTCACTTTGTATCTATTAGAATAATTACATTTGTTCACTTACACCTTTTAGAATAGATACAACAGTTCACTTTGTATCTATTAGAATAATTACATTTATTCACTTACACCTTTTAAAATAGATATAACTATCGGTAATAAATAGTTCATTTTGATGCCTTTTAATGAACAGACATAACTTTTTCAAAATGAGACAAATTTTCCTATCATTAATATTTTTAACAATATCCCTACCTAGTTAGTGATAGACACAATCAATATGAATTAGGATTTATGCATATAAAAAGTATTTTTTAACTTATGTATATAAATTTTATTACCTTCTTTAACACATTCACCATGAGCTTTAGCATCATAATATAACCTTAATTATAAGTATGTCATCAACATAAAGACAAATTATCACATAAAAAACTTTTAATGTGTAAGTGTTTTTGAATCTGTTTAAGAGAAAAGTTGTATGTGGCATACAATAATTTCTTCCTATAATCATTCAAACTAGAAGTATGATATGCTATTATTCCTCCTAATTATAGTGATTTAGGAACTACCACTTTCAAATCCTTAAACTTTGAAACAAAGATATGCAACTCATGGACTTATCCATAACAGGTATATTATCAAGTATTTAGAATTCAAAATATTTCATAATGAGAAATTTTTCTATATCTTTTTTTTTATTGTATTCGAATTCTAATGAATTTCATATTTTCTTTGAAGACATGACAGAGGTAAACAAATCTTATAGTCTATCTGATGAGTTATTGAGAATATGACCTCTGCATGGTAATTCATCTTCTTTTTTTGATCTGCTTTCACTTTCTCAGTGAGCATAATTTGTTCCTTAAAACGATCAAGTTTCATGAACTCTTGATTCATCACGGAAATAGCCTTAAACGCCATTGCGATTAATACCTTAAAATTGTTAAGGCTGTGGGTGTAGAATAGGCTTTGAGGCGTGATGAATCACTATCTTTAAGGTATTACTTGCTTCCACAAGATTACTACAAGGTTATGGCAATATACATTTAGGATACAACAAAGTCATCTGCAGACAAAAACTCTTAAAGATTTCTCTTAAGAACAATTTATACGAACCGAATTTAGAGAGACTAGAAAAAAAGAAGAATAAGTAGAAGTAGTATATTTATGGAGTGAAAAACTCATCCATATTTATAAAGAATAAAAAGTTATAGCACTTTTTCTAGATAGACACATCTATCTATCTTCAATAGATACAAATGTTTGTGTAAAAGACATGTCTGCTTATTAATATACACCTATATAAATAATTGTAACTGTTTGTATAGAATATACATGTCTATTTATTAATAGATACCTATACAAATAATTGTGACCTTTTGTATAAAATAGATATGTCTATTTATTAACAGACACTTATATAAACAATTGTGACTATTTGTATAGAATTGACATGTCTGTTTATTAATAGACATATTTACTTATTAATAAATACATCTGTTCGTAATTTATTTATGAAAATTACAATTAGATAATTATTTTATTTTACACATATACGTGCCAAGTGCCATAATAGAATAATATATATTTATTTATATATATAATTCTATATACATTTTACTCTTGCTATTCCTTCACTTTCTTATATTTTAACAATATAGAAATTCTTTCTCTCTATACTATCTAACATACAAGCTATTTATAACAGAACATCTCGAATAACCAATCCAAGACCAACCTCTCTAAAATTTGGAACACTAGAATTTGTGTTTAGTTTATAATTAGAAACTAGTGGGAAATATTAACCTTGTGGCCTGGGAAACTATCTAGAAGTTATATTAGGCTGTTGCATATCAATTTCCAAACTTGAGCTGAAAGAGATAATGTGATGAACATCTAACTCCACATTCTTAAAAAGGAGCTCATTTCTTGCTTTCCTAATTACCCAAGTAGTAACTACAAATAACTCAAGAAATTGAGGATTTGCATGCCCCACCAAATTCAAGGGAGCCTGATGCCTAGTATGCTTACCAAAATCTCTTTGCAGCTGAAGTGGGTAACCATACCTCACATTTAAAATTTTTAGGCAATGTAAAAATTTATAGTCAGTAGTTTCCACATTCTTCCTACAAAAATTACAAATATCAATAATATCCATACCATTACTTCTTAAATTCATTTTGGTTCACAGTATTCCTATGATCCAATACCATAAGAAAGAGCAAATTTTGGGAGGAACATTAAGAGACCACAATTTCTTACAAGTAAAACTTGCTGCTACAGTGAAGGGCTTGCAGATGCTTGCTTCTGCTTGCTATGCAACCAATGGTAAGCACTCCTAATTGTGACCATCCCATTCTTGCAAGGTGCCCAATATACATAGTTAGTTGAACGTCTGAAAATTAAAGGCAAGTGTAAAATCTAATTAGCTTCAAAATTAAGGAAATTTGATCAAATTAATGGCTTATCCCAACATACATCCTTAATTCAAAAAGCAACAGTTACTCCTTTGGGTAAACTAGTGACAGGAGACCATATCAAACCACCAGCTTCTCTAGGTAGCCATCTATCTTTCCAAATATGAATGGAATAACCATCACCCACACACCACTGCAAACCCATGGCTAATTCATCCCTTGCCTATAGAATGCTCTGCTATATATAGCTTAGGCAAAATCCCAAATTGGCTTCCAAAATAGAAATGTTAGGAAAATACTTCACTTTAAGAACAACATATGCTAGAGATGTAAGATTTTGAAGAAGGCACTAGATGTGCTTAAACAAAAGTGCCACATTAAAATCATGAAAAGAATTAAAAATCCTAAACCATAATCAGCTTTGGAGGCATAAAGTTTGGACCAATTTAACTAGCAGATTCTCTGATCATTACCTTATTGGACTATAAGTTGTTCAAGCTCTTGACCAAGAAAAAGAGGCATCGATCATAAAACAACTCATTGCATATGTGGGCATAGCTTGAACAATTTGACTTCAATGGCACTTCTTTACCATCAATTAATAAGGAATTATTTTTCCAATTTTGCAATTTTTTCTATACCCATTCCTTGATGATTTTGATCACTACATTCTTCGATTTGGTAATGATAAAAGGGAGACCCAAATACTTTAATGGACCATCAATTGCATGAACCCTAATTATCCATTAAAAAGCCTACTTTAGATGGCTACTAACTCATTGGATAGTGGATAACTCAAATGTAACGACCCAATTTTGGACTGTTACTAGCTTTAAAGCTCAGGTTACAATAAAGCCCACTAAGCTTGTAGCAAGCCTAACTTACATTAAAATCTCATAAATCTTATTTAGAGCTCAATACTATTTAGATAAATATTTTATTAAACATAAAAGGTAATTACAATTCTATATTACAAATTATTGAATGGCAAAGCACAGTAGCAAGATAGTAAAATTACATGTTACTATAAAAAGGAGTTCCACAAAGTGTGTATATACCTTTAAGCAAAATTGAGGCATTAACATCTAAAACTCAACTATATGTTTTATAGTTGTTATTGAAAGGAAAACAAAGAAAGCAGGTGAGCTAGGGTACTAGTGAGTAAAAGCGTACTTTATGGAAATAAAACATTTAAGTCAAGCACATGAATATGCAGTAATCACATAGGGTTCATAGCACAAACAAGTCACACCAAGGTAATTCAAGTCACTAGTGGTTCCCTAGCCATTTCATAATCATTATCATATATCTAAGATGCCTGAACCATTATAGGTGCTCCTCAGGACTTCCTTGTATCATATCATATCAAATAATATGGTTCAAGATACATAATTGCCTTACTTGGACACCCTAGAATCGGAGATACAAAATTGCCTTACCTGGGCATCCCATAGCATAAACATAGTGAGCTCATAATGTATGTATGCCATAATCTTTACTTTCTCTTCCTTTACTTTTCCATTGGGAACTAGTGGTCATCCATGAATTTCAAAAGTGCAACATCTTCTTGATATGCATTACTAATAATATAAAATTAATTATGCAATTATAGTTAGAATACATAACATAACTACCATGACGCATGAACGTGGATGGAACATGATAAAATAATTTCATCATTCAATTAGAACAGTTTGAGTAGGTTCTACTCACATATTGGTTGATCCTTTACTATTATTGGACTTATTGAGACTGCCATCACTATTGATTGGATTCATGATTGGATTCACCTATACAAACATACTAAAAGTTTATTAGACACTGACCATTAATTAATTATATTTACAATATTAATTAATTATCTTACCGAAAATCCAACAATCTCTCTTATCACTAAATCTATCCTCCCTGAAAAGCAACACAAGCATGGGGCCTCAGGACCATAGTAATATCACAAGCCCATCCAGGGCCTATGTAAACTTAATTGTATGTTTATTGGCTTAATTCTCCAGTTGAGTTTCCTAACTTCTCTAAAGTCTAATTAATTTTGTTCTACGTTATGAAAATTATAGAAATATTCCTGGAGGTCTTTTATTGTATTCTGTAGTCACTACAATTCATTTTAGGTTCTTATTATATGCCAGAATTAACCTAGTTCTTGGTTTACTATATAGATAAAATGAGTTAAACTTGAAGTTTTTAGGCAGGGCAAGTTCGGTTGTCAACTTGAAAGTTTTTTCAAGATAAAATATTTACATTGAATTGTTATTTTAATAAAATTATTATTAAATTGGAATTAAAATTAATGTTAATGATTTATTTATAAACATTTTCAAGAATTAATTTAATAATAATAATAATAATAATAATAATAATAATAATATTATTATTATTATTATTATTATTATTATTATTATTATTATTATTAAATTTTGTTGTTTTTTGAATTGAGTCAATTATAGTTTATAGTAAATAAAAAATTACTTTATCAAGTATGTATATAATGATTTAGTTTTTGCTGAATTAATAATTATTACTGTATAAATTTGAATATTTTATTATATTAATTGAGATATATCAGCTTTCAATTATTTTAAGATTTTAAAAGAAAATTAATTTTATTGTGTTACTAATTTATTATTATTATTTGAATAATTAAATTAGTATTATTAGAACACTAATATTTAGTTATTTAAACTTTATAATATATTATGTATTAATTTTCATCACATATTTTATAGTATAAAAAAAATAAAAAAATAATAATTAGAAAGAGGTTCTGGACTTGAACCACATCGAGATTCAAAACAAAAAAGCCAAAAACATTGTTTCAAAAAAATAAAAAATAAAAAATAAAAGTAAACAGAACCCCTCATTACCACGTCCCTCTCTCTCTCTCTCTCTCTCTCTCTCTCTCTCTCACTTTCTTTCTTTCTTTCTTTTATTGCTTCTACTGATGACCACCGTGTTGATTGACGACGATGGCGACAGCTTTGGCAACCATGGGAAGTCCAGGAATCATGACGTTAGGCAATAAATAGTGTTTTTTTGAGAAGAGAGAGAAAACAGAGCACTAAAACTTTAGAGCTCAATTTCTGATGATCCCAACATTCGATCGGAGTGTTTTCAGTTGCTATGAACTTCTAGTTAAAAGCACTTTTAGATAAGACCAACCATGTCAGATGTGGTGGTCATTTTTGGCACTGATGAGGAGAGAGAAAATAAGTTTTTCGCTACTTTCTAATGAGATTTCAGACAATTCAGCAGTCAGATTGGTGATTCAACACCATTGTTGAACTCAACACACCACAATGTTTAAGATATGACCAATTTCGCTCCAATTGAATGCCATTTGGAAAAGACGATCATTAGACTACCTAAATCAGTTGGTGAGATTTTTGAGCCTTTTTATTTCCGTAAATTAAATATAATTATATGTAATTATTAATAATTTATGGGCTTTAATTAAGTGCAATAAAATTGATGATAACTCATTGGCACTCAAGACCGAGTTTTTTGCTTGGTCTAGATGTCTGGTGGCCTGTCCTAGAGGGTGGTCATGTTTATAGTCGATTCTAGCATTTTTAGACATTTCAAATGCATTCCATATAGCAAAATTAGCAAAGGTAAACCTAAACTCAACTCGTGTAATTTTTACTTAGGTTTAAGCTAGCTTATTAATATGTAAAATATTCCTGACTGAGTGGAATTAAGTAAAATGACTTTAATTAATACAAGGATGATATAGAGAAAATCCAAAAATATTTTCATAACTTTTGAAGTGCTGAAAATCAATATTTAGGCTGTAGATACGTTAGGGACCAGAGCTGAAGATTAGAGATTTGGACTTAGATTAGGTTTCTTGTAGGCCCTAGATGGGCATTATATTGGCCTAAGGCCTTGTAGGTTGCCATTGTTGAGTTTTCTTGTAGGGGGATTAGGTCTAGTTACAGAGGAGACTTTATCGGAATTTTGATAAGACCTAAGGATTTATTCTTACCTTAAGATTTATTCTTACTTCTATAATTTAAATTAATTAATAATTTTAGTCACTTTATTGATAGTGATCAGCGTGTCTATATAGGTGTATAAGTTTAAATTGTCTCTACTCCATATTGCGACACTCTCCCACCAAATAGTAGCGGCAGTTCAAAATACCTATACCACTAGTTTAAAATTTGTTAAGGCACTCTAATACCTTATCTAGGGGCATTTAAAATTGCCGATAAGATTTTTAATTCTTAAAAAATATTTTTTTAATTATTAGTTGTTGAGACAGTTGTAGAGGCATTTGAAATTACCTTTAAAATTTTCTTTATTTTTTTAAATAAATTTGATTATTTAAATGATCCTTTCACATCTGTCCAATTTGAATTACAACCAGATTAATTAAAACCTAACAAAAAAAATGTTGCATTGAATAAATTAATCATTCATAAAGATATAAAATCTGTAAAAATTAATCAACTTCCATGCTAAAGCATAAAATCAAAATATTCCATCCAATATCAATTTCAAATTACTAGTCTCAAAAAGTACAATATATTGCAAAAAAAAAAAAAAAGTTTCAACCTTCTAATAAAGAAAGATATGAAAACTTAAATGAAGTCACAAATGATTCAGGCATTGTTTTCGAGTCCACGACTCAAGTGCGAGAAATGTTATTTGGAGAGAGACAACCATGCTAAACATTAACATTATTATTGACTTGTTCATAACAACATAATGTAATAGTTTAAATTTAGGGTAAAATAGCTAATATTGGTAGCTTAGAAAATATAACTTATGAACTCACATACAGATCCATTTGCAAGGGAAATAAACATACTAATATCTAATGCTTTCATACACTATTAATGAAAGGAAAAAAGAAAAATATCGATGGCTAAATATAATTAAAAAAAATTAAATATCAAATAAATACATAATGATAAATTGCCTGATGATTAGGAAATTGTGTTGCAATTGTCCAGGATACTTTGGGCTACGAATCCATACAATATATAAAGAAGTTCTTTTAATCCATCATAATTACTTGTAACTGTCTATAGTTTCACTTTTAATTCTTCTATTTCCCTTGATTCATTTACATTTGCAAAGGCCTCCCATTTGACATTTACCTTATGAGTTGTTACTGTTTGCTTGGGATTGCTAGCTAACAACTTAAGAAATACGGGTGTGCCAGATACTGAGTGTATCAGCTATGCACTTGTTGACTTCTATCAAATAGTTGTGGGAACTTGACTAAACTGAATGCAATTTCGTTAAAATCCCACTAAGATCAAATAGTAAAGTAAACAAAAATTAAATTGATTGCTGGAAAGTTAAGTACAAAGCTTGAAAATTAAATGCAAGGCTTGAAAAATTAAAAGATAGGTAAAATAAAGGTAAATAGACTGTTGGAGTTTGTTGTTGTTATTATTGTTGTTGAATTGGTTGGGGGCTTTAAACATTGCACCGCTGATTTTATTTATAGCTACATTTAAAACATTCCAGAACCAACACTACCTCTTGTTCACATGTTCAAGCAGTTACGCAATTGATATCCATGATCCAGTCAACTGCTAGTAACCTTCTTTATAGTAGGTAACTTCCATTATGACCAAATAACTTCTCCCACCAGATAATTAACTCCCTCTAATAAACATCTAATAACCACCAAAATAATTAGTAACATCTATTTCAGGCCTCTTAATTAAATTAATACAATAAAATCAATTTCACAAAAATTAATTTAATTAATTACAGGCCTAAAAAAAATTAATAAGCTAATTAAATTATTTTTGGTGCAAACAATTACCTCCCAAACATTGATTGGCCGATCAAGCCATTCTGATGTGAACAAATAATTTTCATAGGATCTTAAACTTCACCTGCTTCCCTGCTACTTTGAAAATTTAATGCGAATTTACATGCAAATTACTACTTCATCTGTTCAGAATTTAAATTCAAATAAAATTCAATATCTATGAAGTTTCCTAATCCCCATAGAATTTCCATCAAAGTCAAATCAAGTTTTTACCTTCCCAAAGTAATTATCACTCCTGCCTAAGGAGAAACTTATTTCTCTCAACACTGCAACTTTTTTCTCTCATTTTCTCTCAAATTCTTTTAAAAGAAAACCCCTTCATTTCATTCCCAAAGCTTAAAATGATCATCGTTTCCTTGCTAAGATCATAAACTCATAAAAACTCAAACTCTTGTTTCCATTC
The DNA here is from genome assembly GCF_030052815.1 of Hevea brasiliensis. Taxonomy (NCBI): domain Eukaryota; kingdom Viridiplantae; phylum Streptophyta; class Magnoliopsida; order Malpighiales; family Euphorbiaceae; genus Hevea; species Hevea brasiliensis. The sequence continues at coordinate 45,407,501 of NC_079509.1, forward strand.
ATCTCTTTTCCTTTCTCTTCAACTGGCCATTGCTTCCTTAATCGCACGTTCTTTGTGCTCTCGGACCTCCTCATGTTATTGACTACCCTTCATTGGCAATTCTTACCATCATTCGCAGCCCACCATTGACAAACTACCTCATCATCGGCTCTTAGTCGCATCTTTGTGCGATTTATGCATCGTTTGGTGTTACCTAATGCCATTCTAGGTACACTTTCAACTCCATTTTTAGATTTTATGCTTTATTTGAACAATCTTGGCTCTAATAGCCATTTCTTCGTAATATAGGTACTGGTATTATTTGGGTGTTGAAGATTTAAAGGAAATTTGAGAGGATTTTAGGATAATTTGAAAGAATTTACAGGTGCTGTGAATTTTGTGTTTTGGGAATTAAATTGGTACCTTTGTTCTATTATGTTTCTGTTTTGCATATTTTGGATACAATGGGTAACCTGTTAGAATTGTGCTTTTCTTTAGTCTTATTGTTGAGACAATGTCATCCACTGCACCTACTATAGAATCTGGTACTGCACCTGGTACCACACATGCCACTACAACTACCACAAGTACCAATACGACACCTCTTCTAGTGAAATCTCCCCTCAGTACCATTATTTTAGAACTTAGTACTTCTTTTGCCTTGAGAGTTTTCTCACTTCCTAGCTTCCCGATATCTACCATTAACCCTTTTTCCATAGTACCTAAAGGTAAATATTCCATGACACCTAAACTTAGACTAGTACTGCACCTGAGTCGAACTGTGTTATTTTTTTTATTTTTGTGCTTTTGTGTTTTTCCCTGCAGGTTGTTTTTGTTGCTTTTTTCGAAGATTGGCCTTTATTTAAGCAGGCCAATTTTTTGTCCTAGTAGAAACTCTGCTAAAATTTTCTCTAACTAGGTGTTGTTATTGCTTTTATAGGTGCTGCCTTAGGATTTTCTCTTTCTTCATTTGATAGCTATTTGAGCACTGGTCCCTCTACAGTAGGTTCATCCTTGATAATAAGTATTCTTATCTTATTTGTAACTCTTTTGCCCACTTCCTTTAGTGTTTCTTAATTATATTTAACTCCTCTTTCATTCTTCCTTTGTAGAACCTGGGTGTGGCTAATGCCAATAGTGGTCCTCTACACATTACTACTAACTTTCTAGATCCTCCTTTTGTTCCTAGCCGAATTGATGAGCTACTTACTTGGAAGACACTGAAGGCTATTCCTAAATTCGGAGAGATTAAATCTTAGCCAAGATACAAACCTCGATGGGCCGAGTGGTTTGACAGGTTATCTCCCATATACTCAGGCCTCTAGTAGAAGGCTGGTATCGAAAAGTTTATTTATTTGACTCACTTTGCACCTCCATTCTACCCCAGACTCATATTAGGTTCTCTCTAATTCTGGTCTTGCACTTGCAACTCCTTTATCTAGCCAATGGGACCATGTCCATTACACTTAAGGATATTTACATATTGACCAGTCTACCAGTGACTGGTAATGATATGCCCAGCCTGATTATAGAACCAGACCCAAAATATTAGCAGAAAGGGAACTTCATTTCTTACAATGTCTTAATTTTGGCTAGGATAGGTATCACTATTATTGATCACATTATTTTCATCTAGTGCCTCTTTTCTATATACTTATTCTATTCTACATCTAGTTGGCCTTTTGTTGAGCTTCTCCCACTAGCCCATTTTATAGCCATAAGAGATGAGTGCGTCTTAGGAAGCATGTTACTTGGTTCAGATGCCCCTCTGATTAAGGTGAATGGGAGCTTTTAGGTGGTTCAGATGTGGATTTTTTCATACTTGCCTCAGTTATTAAGTTTACTCTGATTCCTTTGATCAAGATCTTCAGGTCTCAAGTCATGTCCTCCACTTGTGATAAGAGTACCGAATAGGTGTTGTAGTTCTTCCTCACCCTCTCTCCCAGAGGCTTTGATAATTTCATACCTTTCAACTCCTTAGAGGACCGCAACTACCTTAGTGGGTAATCTAGAATGATGTGCCATCGAGTGAAACTGCTATCTGCAGTTGGGCCTCTTTCACTACCGTGAGGCCTGTACACACTAGTACTACTTTGGCCATTCTACTAGAGGTGACACATTTAGGACTGAAGCTTTACATGCCTTCTCTTTAGTCTCGACATTTTAGCTTGATTCAGGGTATTCCTTCCCTTGTCCCTACTTATAACCCGATTGGTGAGGCTAGGATCTCTATCCCTTAAGATTATATTATTCTCTAGTCTTACAGTGACTCCATGCTCTATGAGACTACATTGCACAGTTGTGCTTGGTGCCTTCCCCTGCTTCTATTACTGTCACTTTTCATAGTTGGTGGACCTATAGGTTTTAGGAATTTGTAAGAGTTTGGATTCCACTAGGCAATTCTTCCATACTTTACTTCTCATTTCTTTTATATTTATTTACTTCTAACTTAATGCCTTTCACAGGTGCTTCAATTATTTCTTATGCTACTAAGAAATAAAAGGTGGCCCCTTCACAACTTTCTCATCCTTCTGCTAAGAAAGTAAAGTCCACTAGACCAAAGTTTAGGCCTAAGGTCCAAGGCATATCATCCTCTACTTCTAAGTTGAATAGAAATACTTTTATATATATCCCTCCTAAGTGCTTAGGATGTATAGTTCCAAGGAGCAAAGGTCTTAAAACCTCTTCCTTGAGTCCTGTCGTGATTCCTGCTACCTTTGACTCTAATTGTATAACTCTTCCAATCCCAAAGGCACTTTTACTATAGATATCTCCTCCTCTCAGGATGCCACTTCTAGTGATGGTAAGAAAGTTATTGCACCTTCCCTTCATTAGAGAAGGGACATTAAGATAGTAAAGGAGAATGATATTGACTCCCTGAATGATATACAATTCACTTCTCCTTTTGAGATTCAAATTTTACACCCTTTGTGCATTATGATTCTGTCTTTCTGTACTAACCTTCCCTTTGCATGCAGATACTAGATCTTCAAGTCATAATGACTTTTATTGACACTACCACTACTTTTACCATAGCATTGGCTGATGAACCTGATGTTGTTGCTGTTCTAACTGCTCTTACATCTCCATTGATCAGTTTTGGACCATATTTGATCCTCTGTCAACTTTGGACCTTTTCTTCTTCACCAATCTCGATGTCAACTCTAATAGCTCTCCCTTTAGGCCCTCTATATCAGTTGCTAGTGCATCTAAGGAGAGATGAATTCTATTTTCCTTAAAGATTAGTGACTTTTTTGAGGACCAACATGATATCATCTTATCTTTTCTCTACACCTTGGCTGCCTCTGAGCCATCTGGCCAATTCAGTGACTTTTAAGTCTCATTATCAGATTTGTTTCCTCAACGCCTAGAAAAGAAAAAGGCAGCTAAATCATTGACCAAGGAAATTCAGGGTTTTATGTCTTAGAAGGCTAGCCTTCTTTTATTGGTAGATCAGGCCAATTCTGTAACACCCCTATTTGTATAGCTAGGTATATTTCACTGTTCCGGTGACCGGAGTTGGTCTGGACAATTAAGGGGATTAGGACCACACTTAAGAAAACTAGAGAAACTATAAACACAAATAATTAGTAATGTTCAAATAGTTAAGTATAAATAAGAAAAACAGAACATAAGAAGTTAAACGAGCCGAGAGTCACAGCGATGGGTGACCTTCTCGGGAACGACTGCGAAGTCGATTTAAACTCAAATTTTGAACCGTAAAATGTGACGCTGCGGTCCTTAAGACCATTATAAACACAGTGGAAAAGAGAAAATCATGAAAAAGAATTGTTAAGCCAATCAAATAATTAGGTCAGGGAGCCAGAAGAAATATTGAATTATTTGCAAACCGGGATGAACCGGTGAGGGGCAATTTGGTCAATTGACCCCGAGAGCTGACTCCTGACCTAACTGTCAAATAAAATCGAAGAAAAGAAAACATCGGAATCGAGAATAAAATTAAAGAATTAATAGAAAAATAAATAAAAAAAAGAAGAGAAAATGAAAAAGGTGTAGGATATGACATCATGCATGACATCATGCATGATGCCATAAATCCCATAATTAATAATTTGATTAAATGAATTTTTGGGGTCTTCCATAAGAAAAAATAAATAAAGAAAAGAAAAATAAAAAAAAAAACCAAAAGTCTTCTTCTTCTTTTCTCCCTTGCCACCCTCACTCTCCCTCATTTCCCCATGGATATCCTCCATTAAAGCTTGCACTCAAGCTTACAATCCTTCATTAAACCTCAATAGCTTCCATAGAAACTTCATAAAAAACTTGTTCTAGTCACTTGGGAAGGAGATTGGTCATCAAAGAAAGAGGAAAAAAGGAAAGCTCAAAGACACCTAACAAGGTTAGTGATTTAAGATGTGAAGTTAGTTTAATTATTGCATTTTTAGCTTGATTAACTTGTAAATAAACTTAAAAAGGAAAGAAAATTTATTGAGGGACCAAACTGAAATTCGGCCAACATGAAGGGGGAGGGTGATTTGCATGATTTGAATGGTTTAAATGGGTTTAGAAACTTAAATTAGTGAGTGGTTATGATTAAAGACCTTGAAAGTAGCTAAATGCAACAAATGACATGAATTAGGGTTTTGAACTTAGGGTTTGTGAACCAAAATGCAAGAAATGAGTAAATGGCATGTTTGACCTATTGTGAACTGAAAAATGGTCAATTGTGACCAAATAAGTTGTGTTTGAATTATTAGAAGTGAAGCCAAATTCGGAGGTTGTATGGTCATGCTGCTGGCAGCATGACCAAGTCAACTTTGAAGGACCAAAACTGAAATTTTATAAGTCCAATTGATATGCCACCAATTGAGGATGAAAATAGACATAAAATGACACAATTTTCATTTAGGAACCATGCCCAAAAACTGGCCAAAACCTAGTGAACAAATTGACTAAAGTTGAATAAGAGAAGTCTGCCACTGCACAAACTGAGCAAATGAACAGTAATTGTTCATTTAGTCATAACTCGAGCTAGGTAGGTCAAAATGACCTGAAATTTTACCAGTAATTAGATAAGATATAGATCTAAAACTTTCATGAAGAACACTAACTTAAATTATTCCATTAACCTAATCAAATTATTGAGCAAATTTGAGTTACTGAACCTACAAAACTGCAGATTTCCATTTGAACAGTAAAGTTCCAATGGCTATAACTCTCTCTAGAAAACTCCGATTTAGGCGATTCTTGAACCGATGGAAACCTAAGACATAGTATAACATTTCGTATGAAGGAAATTAGACCAAATTATGGACTTAACTTGATCAAATTACTGAACGAAGTTGGATAAAAAATCTGCCAGAACCAAAATAGCAGTATGAACAGTGCACGTGAACAGTAACTGTATTTTGGCTATAACTTGAGCTACAAAACTCCAATTGGGGTGATCCAAAAATACGAATACACTTAAGACAATAAGGAACATTTTCTATGAAGGAAGTTTTGTCAATTCCAACAGTAAGGTGACCAATGGAATAGTACAACCTAAGGCACCAAAACTAAAAATTTGTAACTTTGCCTAAAGGACTTAAGTTTTGAGAAAATGACCAAAACCAACAAGTTTGGTGACCAAAATGTGGTATGTGGGTGAAGTTGGAATTCCCATACCTATTAAGCCTTAGAAAGTCAACAATTTGACTTGAATGGTGTAGTGAATACTAACCCCGAAATGAAAATTTCTAAGAACGTTAGTTTAAGCATATTTGGGCTAGAATTAAGTATTTATGAATTAATTATTAGATTTATGGTAAGTTATGATACTGAAATACTGTGAAACTGTGTGTTTCAGTGGAAAAGAACACCGGGAAAGGACCCGAGGAATCGAGTCAAGGCCGATAGGCGACTCGCATCAGGTTTGTGCACAAAAATTTATAAATTATAGTTTTTACAATGAAAATTGATTTGTTATAAATTGTGAATATGTTTATTTTATTATGAATTTCAAGAATGTTGTGCTACCTATTTTACAATGGAGATTTGAAATGAAGCTTGTTTAATTTTCTGCATTGTGAAATTTTTGTGTTAATTATGGGTTTTAAGTACTACGGTGTTGCCACCTGTGAATGAAAATTTGACTTTAGAAATTGATTGTGTTTCGCATAAAATATTTGAATAACTTGATTTAAATTGTTTTAATTCACACTTGGCATGGCAATATTAATATGTTCCTCATCCACTTTTGGGGTGAGTTTGATATTTGATCAGTTTCCTCCCTCTCTGGCTTCCCAGTCTGAGGGGCGAGTTTGGATTGTTAGTAGTATGCCCTAGAGCATATCATTTAGTATGTATCTTGTACATATTTTATTAATAAAGGCATTTCCACTTTTTCGTTTACATAATATATTTATGTGTAATAGAAAAGGTCCATTGATATTTTGTTAGAAATATTATTCTTAAGTTGTTAAGAATATGAGTGACAATATTTCTAGCACAAAGTATCATAAATAGGTTCACAATCGAGGATACTTCATAATAAGGACATGACTTATCCAGAAAGATTGTATTCATGTTTGTTCCCAAGTTATTTATATGAGATATAAATAAGATGGAATGGTGAGTCTCATGCCATATAACAAACATGATAGGCACTTATAAATGATAAGTAGGCCGAACCAGTGACGCTTATGACAAGCACATGGAGTTTACTCTTGTCAATGTTTTGTCATAAATCATATCAGTGCATATAATCTTTAGACCTGAGATAGCACAGTTATCTTGTATATAGGTAGTTTGAGTTTGATACTGCTTTCATACTTGTACTATGTATGGGTATATGGGCATGTGTTGGCTCCTACTAGTTATATATGGAGGTAGGTGTTGATCAAGATGGAATCTGCCTTTAAGTAAATAGAGATAAAATCCTATGTTCATTTAATTGTTCTTGATGTTTCAAGTTCTGGCCAGACAGATAGATTTATTCGAAAAGAGTTTACGATGAGAAAATCTTTTAATCAAGAACTGGAATTAAAAGAGAACATAATATTCATAGTAAATGGAGTTTGACATAAACCATGACTCGGCTTGAGTTGGGATTTTGTAATGAGAGATTCTAGTGCATGGTAACATATGATTATAGGTTCATTTAAGGTAAACCTTATTACTAATTGGGTGGCCATGGCATGCTATGCTAGGTGTTAACCATGGTCTATGAGGTTCATAAAATGATTTAGAGAAATCATTTATGGTAAGAAAGAGTTCTGATGATATTAAGAGTTGATATCATTTCTCATTGCCAATTAGTGATGAGCCTAGTAAGTCACACACATACACAAGTTATCACCTAATTAAATATGATTTAATTAATTAATTAAAGAGTTTAATTGATTAATTAAATAGGTTTGGTTTGCAATTAGATTGCAAAGTCCCTAGCATGACTTGAAACCAAATCTAGATTATTGGATGTATAATATAAGTTAAATTTATATTTAAAGTGTTTAAATATGAATTTAATTAATGAGAAATTAATTAATAGAGATTAATTAATTAATTTATATTTGATATAAATTAATTAGAAGAAGAAAAATAATTATTTTGGGTTGAGAACTCAAAATTAAGACACAGGGGCATTTTGGTCATTTTGCAGTGTGACACGTGGCATCATGAGATGGTGACACTTGGCATAACACATAAGCTTCCCAAATGTTTTTTAATCATGTAAGATGATTAAAATCAAGATTACATATAGGTTTGACACTTGGCACAATGTGATTGGGTCACTTAAACCTAGAGCTAATCAAAGGGTGACATGTGGCAAGGGTTTAATGTGTTAACCTAGCTATTTAAGTGTGGTTATGAAAAGAAAAAATAACCAGCAGCCTCTCCTCTTATTTCTCACGCCACTTTGAGCCTCTCCAGCTATTCTTCTTCATCTCTCATCAATTCAAAGAGATTAGCCATCAATCTCTTGAATTAAGAACACTAGAAATTGTTTCTAGTGTCCTGTTTACATCTCTAATCTCTTAAAAGGCAGAACTTCAATTTCTAATTAATAGAAAAGGCTTTAGAAGCTGTTCAAGGGCTGCCATAGGTGTTCTTGGTGTGGACAAGCTAGAGGGACAACATCTGGTGTCCTGAAGACGAATCTCAAAGGCGAAGACACTGCAAAGACATCAAGAGGTTAGTGTAATTGTTCTTGATTTAATCTAGGGTTCTAAAATTAATCTGATTAATTTTAAAATCTTAAATGGCAAATACAGATCCAAAAACATATTAAAAGAGTTTTAATATGTTGTTTATCATTGAAATCAAATAGATAAAAATTAATCTTGCATGATGCATGTGACCCTAGGTGAAAATTTTTGAATTCAATGGTATAAACTTGTGTTTTTCACGCTTCCGTTCCTTCAATTGGTATCAGAGCCACTATATTTGCCATTTAGATTGATGATTATATAATTTAATTGTTTGTTTGATCATGAGATCAAGAGATTCATTGCTGGTTGGATCAAGAGGTGTGGCGGCACACATGGTGAAGCCACCATTGGTGGCGGCAACATTGGTTCCATGGGTGGTTCAAGGTTTGGCTTTTAATTCTGCAATTGTTGTATGATCTAAGGCCTATTCTTTGACTAATTAAAGTGTTTAATTAGTTGTTTTAATCACACAATTAAATTATGATTCAAATCAGAATTTTAAAAATTGTTTGAATGTGATTCAAATCTGAATTTTAAAAGTTGTTTGAATGTGATTCAAATCTGAATTTTTAAAGTTGTTTGAATCATATTTAAATCTGATTTTTTAAAATTGATTCAATAAAATTCAGATCTGATTTTTTAAAAAATATTTGAATGTGATTCAAATCTGATTTTTTAAAAAATGTTTGAATGAGATTCAAATCTGAATTTTTGAAGTTGTTTGAATGTGATTCAAATCTGAATTTTTAAATTTGTTTGAATGAGATTCAAATCTGAATTTTTAAATTTATTTGAATCATATTCAAATCTTGATTTTTAAGTTGAATATGAGATATTCAATTTAATTTAAGTATGTATGTTTTATTTAATTGTTAAATAGTGATATGCATGATGGATGATCATGGACTATAAAAGACCAATGTGATTGGATTTATTTCTTTTATGTTTCTTTGGGATTGTAAATTAATTAATTTATTTTAATTTATTTTGGGCATGTATTATTAAGTTTGTAATAATTTTTGGGTTGTAATTTCATTTATTTAAGTTCTTGTAAATTCGCCTTGGTATGCCAAGGATTACTTTGTAATATTGGATTGCAAGAAGTTCAAGGAGGTCAAGAGCATTGGTGGGACCAGTGGGAGGAATTCAAGATCAAGTGTTGATTATGTACTCCTTCAGCAACTCTTGTAAAATGAATGAATGAAATGCACCTAGGAATGCCCTGATTCAATTCTTGGTGGCTCAGAATTGAATCCCTTAGAAAGTCCATGATCATACCATATTTACTGCTTATCCATGAATGTATGAGATGTATGGGAATGTATGCAATTATATGATATATGCATGCTAAATGGATAATGTGCAAAGTGAGACCTTAATAGTAATTAGGATGGCTATAAAATCTTCCAAACAAATGATTAAGTTGGAAATGCTATAATTAAAGTAATTATAACATAAGCCCTCCATTGGGACAATTATTTTAAGAAATTTTAAATAGTTGCATGAGATGCAATTAATTTAAGAGATTTTCTTAAGAATAATTGTTAAGCATGAGATGTTGTAAATATGTAAATGGTTTGGCGGCCAATATTGGATGTACCTGAGGACATTAAAATTATTTGCATAATTACTGGCTCAATGGGATCAACTTAACTAATGCAAGATAAGTCAATAATGGATGTACCTGAGATTTTGAGCATTAGGGGCTAGGTAAAGGATTGAACCTCGCATGAGATGTGATGGGCAAGGAGTTGCTCACTTATAGTTTATTGTAATTCCAATAATGGATGTACCTGAGGATGATCAATAGAATTATAAGAATTCAATCACCCACTAGAAATCCATCCAACTAGGATTTCCGTTTTCTACTTTGGAAGTGTAGGATTCGCTAAGTTAGTGGGAGGACCAATTTGATTAAAAGACCATAATCATTTTGGTTAATTACATGATACATTTACTAATTAATCTGGTTATTTTCTGCAGTTAATTTTCTGATAAAAATGAGCACAAAACAACCACCACCATCCAATATCCTTGTAAGCATACTTGATCACAATAGGTTGACAGGACCAAATCTGTCTGATTGGCTAAGAAATTTGAAACTTGTCCTAAACCTTGAACATATAGGATATGTTCTAGATTCAAATGTTCCTGGTCCCTTACCTCCAGAGGCCACACAAGAGGAACATGAAACTTTGGACAAGTGGAAGGAGCATGATATGAGAGCTAAGTGTTACATGCTTGCTTCCATGAGTAATGAGTTACAGAAGCAACATGAGAACATGCAGAGTGCTAGTGAGATCCTCCTTCACCTACAAGAGTTGTATGGTGAGCACAGCAGGAATGCTAGGTATGAGATATCTATTCCGTATGAGGATGTCTGAGGGACAGAATGTTGGGGATCATGTCCACAAGATGATTCGGCTGATTGAGCAGTTGGAACATCTTGACTTCAACATGGATTTCCAACTACAGACGGATTTGATCCTTCAGTCCCTTCCTGAGTCTTTTGGGAATTTTGTGACAAATTTCCATATGACTAAACAGGAATGCACCTTAGCTAGTTTACTCAACATGCTGGTTATTGCCCAAAAGAATATGCCAGGCAATAAAGGAAAAGAGGTAGCTTTGGTTGCATCTTCTTCTGCTGGAAAGACCAACAAGAAGAAGGGCAATAAGAAAAAGAAACCTCAGATTCCTGGTCCTTCCAAGAAAATAGTTAAATAGAAAGGGAAGACCAAAGCTGACAAAGGCAAAGGAAAGTGTTTCCATTGCCAACAGGAAAGTGTTTCCATTGCCAGTAAGAAAGTGTTTCCACTGGCCAGAGTATAGCAATCTAAATGAATACAATGCCATGGTGAAAACCAACTCAAGTTCAAAATATATTTGGCACTTAAGGTTATGTCATGTTGCAGAAGATAGGATTGCAAAATTGGAGAAAATGGGGATTCTATCCTCATTGGGCTCTGAGCCTACTCCAACTTGTGAATCTTGCCTTCAGGGTAAAATGACTAGATCACCCTTTGTTGGACAAGGGCTAAGAGCTGAAAATATTTTGGAGCTAATTCATAGTGATGTATGTGGTCCATTTAAAGAAATGGCTAGAGGGGGTTTTCATTATTTTATTACCTTTACTGATGATAAATCAAGGTTTGGGTATTTGTATTTGATGAAATACAAACATGAATCTTTTGAAAAGTTCAAAGAATTTAAATCTGAAGTAGAAAATCAAACAGGAAAGAATATTAAAGTTCTTCGATCAGATCGTGGAGGTGAATATTTGAGTACTGAATTTGATGAATACTTGAGAGAGCATGGCATTGTTTCTTAGCTGACTCCTCTAGGAACGCCACAGCTGAATGGTGTATCTGAAAGGAGAAATCGTACCCTATTGGATATGGTACGTAGTATGATGAGCTATACTGATATGCCAATCTTCTTTTGGGGATTTGCATTAGAATCAGCTTTGTATATTCTGAATAGGATTCCATCAAAATCAGTTTCTTCCACACCTTATGAGATATGGCATGGAAGAAAACCAAGTCTTAAGCATGTTATGATTTGGGGTTATCCAACTGAAGGAACGGAAGCGTGAAAAACACAAGATTATACCATTGAATTCAAAAATTTTCACCTAGGGTCACATGCACCATGCAAGATTTATTTTTATCTATTTGATTTCAATGATAAACAACATATTAAAACTCTTTTAATATGTTTTTGGATCTGTATTTGCCATTTAAGATTTTAAAATTAATCAGATTAATTTTAGAACCCTAGATTAAATCAAGAACGATTACACTAACCTCTTGATGTGCTGCAGCATGTCTGCGCTTTGAGATTCGTTCAGGACACGGATGTTGTCCTCTAGCTTGTCCACACCAAGAACACCTATGGCAGCCCTTGAACAGCTTCTAAAGCCTTTTCTATTAATTAGAAATTCAAGTTCTGCTTTTAAGAGATTAGATATAAACAGGACACTAGAAACAATTTCTAGTGTTCTTAATTCAAGAGATTGATGGCTAATCTCTTTGAATTGATGAGAGATGAAGAGAAATAGCTGGAGAGGCTCAAAGTGGCGTGACAAATGAGAGGAGAGGCTGCTGGTTATGTTTTCCTTTCATAACCACACTTAAATAGCTAGGTTAACACATTAAACCCTAGCCACATGTCACCTTTTGATTAGCTCTAGGTTTAAGTGACCCAATCACATTGTGCCAAGTGTCAAACCTATATTTAATCTTGATTTTTAATCATCTTACATGATTAAAAAAAAAAACATTTGGCAAGCTTATGTGTTATGCCATGTGTCACCATCTCATGGTGCCACGTGTCACACTGTGAAATGACCAAAATGCCCCTGTGTCTTAATTTTGAGTTCTTAACCCAAAATAATTATTTTCTTCTTCTAATTAATTTATATCAAATATAAATTAATTAATTAATCTCTATTAATTAATTTCTCATCAATTAAATTCATATTTAAACACTTTAAATATAAATTTAATTTATACTATACATCCAATAATCTAGATTTGGTTTCAAGTCATGCTAGGGACTTTGCAATTTAATTGCAAACCAAATCTATTTAATTAATCAATTAAACTCTTTAATTAATTAATTAAATCATATTTAAATAGGTGATAACTTGTGTATGTGTGTGACTTACTAGGCTCATCACTAATTGGCAATGAGACATGATATCAACTCTTAATATCATCAGAACTCTTTCTTACCATAAATGATTTCTCTAAATCATTTTATGAACCTCATAGACCATGGTTAACACCTAGCATAGCATGCCATGGCCACCCAATTAGTAATAAGGTTTACCTTAAATGAACCTATAATCATATGTTACCATGCACTAGAATCTCTCTCATACAAAATCCCAACTCAAGCCGTGAGTCATGGTTTATGTCAAACTCCATTTGCTATGAATATTATGTTCTCTTTTAATTCCATTCTTGATTAAAAGATTTTTCTCATCGAAACTCTTTTACGAATAAATCTATCATCTGGCCAGGAACTTGAAACATCAAGAACAATTAAATGAACATAGGATTTTAACTCTATTTACTTAGAGGAACAGATTCCATCTTGATCAACACCTACCTCCATATATAACTAGCAGGAGCCAACACATGCCCATATACCCATACATAGTACAAGTATGAAAGCGATCAAACTCAAACTACCTATATACAAGATAACTGTGCTATCTCAGGTCTAAAGATTATATGCACTGATATGATTTATGACAAAACATTGACAAGAGTAAACTCCATGTGCTTGTCATAAGCGTCACTGGTTCGGCCTACTTATCATTTATAAGTGCCTATCATGTTTGTTATATGGCATGAGACTCACCATTCCATCTTATTTATATCTCATATAAATAACTTGGGAACAAACATGAATACAATCTTTCTGGATAAGTCATGTCCTTATTATGAAGTATCCTCGATTGTGAACCTATTTATGATACTTTGTGCTAGAAATATTGTCACTCATATTCTTAACAACTTAAGAATAATATTTCTAACAAAATATCAATGGACCTTTTCTATTACACATAAATATATTATGTAAACGGAAAAGTGGAAATGCCTTTTATTAATAAAATATCTACAAGATACATACTAAATGATATGCTCTAGGGCATACTACTAACACCAACTTATATCAAAAAGCTGAACACTGATAAATTGGAGACCAGATCAGAAAAAGGTCGATTTGTTGGATATCCAAAAGATAGTTTTGGATATTATTTTTATTTGCCTACTTCACAAAAGGTTGTGATAAGTAGAGATGCCACATTTCTTGAACAACAGTTTGTTCAAGAAGGAGGCAAAGGAAGGCAAATAGAGTTAGAATTGGAGAATTCTGACCAACCAACATATCAGATGGATATAGATCTATCTAGTCAACCAATACCCGTTGATGAAACATCTACAGCTGTTCCTAGTAGAACAACCAGGGTATCTCACCCACCAGTAAGATATGGTTTTCTTCATGAAGAAGAACAAGAGTTGTCTACTCATGAAGAAGTAGATCATGGGGATGATCCACTTACTTATGAAGAAGCTATATCAGATATAGACTCTTCAAAATGGATTGATGCTATGAAATCCGAGATTGATTCCATGTATAAGAATCAAGTTTGGGATCTTGTTGACCCGCCTGAAGGTATAATACCTATAGGGAACAAATGGGTTTTCGAGAAGAAAATTGGTTCTGATGGAAAGGTAGAGACCTATAAGGCAAGGCTAGTAGCGAAAGGGTTTCGCCAAAGGCAAGGAATCGACTATGAGGAGACTTTCTCGCCTGTTGCCATGCTTAAATCAATTAGGATTTTACTAGCAATAGCTGCATACTATGATTATGAGATTTGACAGATGGATGTCAAAATAGCTTTTCTCAATGGATACATTGAAGAAAACATTTTCATGGAACAACCTAGGGGATTTGAATCCCAAAATGATTCCAAGGTATGCAAGCTAAAGCGATCCATTTATGGGTTGAAACAAGCTTCGAGGAGTTGGAACATCCGTTTTGATAAAGCCATTAAATCCTTTGGTTTTATAAAAAATGAGGATGAGCCATGTGTATATAAGAAGGTTAGTGACAGTGCTATCACTTTCCTTGTCTTATATGTGGATGACATACTATTGATGGGTAATGACATAGGTATGTTGACGACTATAAAGGTATGGTTGTCAAATACATTCTCCATGAAAGACTTAGGGGAGGCAACCTATATTCTTGGGATTCGCATCTATAGAGATAGAGCTAAAAGAATAATTGGTTTATCCCAAAGTCTATACTTGGAAAAGGTGTTAAAGAGGTTTAACATGCTTGATTCCAAGAGAGGATTGTTACCAGTGAGACATGGTATCCATCTTTCTAAAGAGATGTCTCCAAAGACACCTGAAGAAAGAGATAAGATGGCCAGGATTCCATATGCTTCGGCTATTGGAAGTTTAATGTATGCAATGTTGTGTACTAGGCCGGATATCGCATATGCTGTTAGTTTGACTAGCAGGTATCAATCCAATCTAGGTTTGGAACACTGGATAGCTGTCAAGAATATCCTTAAATACTTGAGAAGAACTAAGGATTTATTATTGATTTATGGAGGTGGAGACTTGCAATTGGATGGTTATACTGATTCTGATTTCCAATTAGATATCGATGATAGAAAGTCTACCTCTGGATATGTGTTCATTTGTAATGGAGGTGCAATCAGTTGGAAGAGTTCCAAACAGAGCACGACTGCAGATTCCACTACAGAGGTTGAGTATATTCTCGCATCGATGTCGCAAAGGAAGCTGTTTGGATAAAAAAGTTCGTGACAGAACTTACAGTAGTTCCTTCCATTGAGTCAGCAGTTCCACTACACTGTGACAATAATGGAGCAGTCATACAGGCTAAGGAACCAAGGTCTCACCAGAAATCCAAACACATAGAAAGGCGCTGCCACATTATCAGAGAAATAGTTGGGCAAAGGCGATATAGCCATGCAGAAAAATAACATCAGCTAAAAAAATTCAGCTGATCCATGCACTAAGCCTTTGTCACAAGCTCAGTTAGACTGACATCTTGAGAAGATGGGTCTAAGGTATTGTAATGAATGGCTTTAGTGCTAGTGGGAGATTGTTAGTAGTATGCCCTAGAGCATATCATTTAGTATGTATCTTGTACATATTTTATTAATAAAGGCATTTCCACTTTTCCGTTTACATAATATATTTATGTGTAATAGAAAAGGTCCATTGATATTTTGTTAGAAATATTATTCTTAAGTTGTTAAGAATATGAGTGACAATATTTCTAGCACAAAGTATCATAAATAGGTTCACAATCGAGGATACTTCATAATAAAGACATGACTTATCCAGAAAGATTGTATTCATGTTTGTTCCCAAGTTATTTATATGAGATATAAATAAGATGGAATGGTGAGTCTCATGCCATATAACAAACATGATAGGCACTTATAAATGATAAGTAGGCCGAACCAGTGACGCTTATGACAAGCACATGGAGTTTACTCTTGTCAATGTTTTGTCATAAATTATATCAGTGCATATAATCTTTAGACTTGAGATAGCACAGTTATCTTGTATATAGGTAGTTTGAGTTTGATACTGCTTTCATACTTGTACTATGTATGGGTATATGGGCATATGTTGGCTCCTACTAGTTATATATGGAGGTAGGTGTTGATCAAGATGGAATCTGTTCCTTTAAGTAAATAGAGATAAAATCCTATGTTCATTTAATTATTCTTGATGTTTCAAGTTCCTGGCCAGGACAGATAGATTTATTCAGAAAAGAGTTTCTGATGAGAAAATCTTTTTAATCAAGAACTGGAATTAAAAGAGAACATAATATTCATAGTAAATGGAGTTTGACATAAACCATGACTCCAGCTTGAGTTGGGATTTTGTAACAGAGAGATTCTAGTGCATGGTAACATATGATTATAGGTTCATTTAAGGTAAACCTTATTACTAATTGGGTGGCTATGGCATGCTATGCTAGGTGTTAACCATGGTCTATGAGGTTCATAAAATGATTTAGAGAAATCATTTATGGTAAGAAAGAGTTCTGATGATATTAAGAGTTGATATCATTTCTCATTGCCAATTAGTGATGAGCCTAGTAAGTCACACACATACACAAGTTATCACCTAATTAAATATGATTTAATTAATTAATTAAAGAGTTTAATTGATTAATTAAATAGGTTTGGTTTGCAATTAGATTGCAAAGTCCCTAGCATGACTTGAAACCAAATCTAGATTATTGGATGTATAATATAAGTTAAATTTATATTTAAAGTGTTTAAATATGAATTTAATTAATGAGAAATTAATTAATAGAGATTAATTAATTAATTTATATTTGATATAAATTAATTAGAAGAAGAAAAATAATTATTTTGGGTTGAGAACTCAAAATTAAGACACAGGGGCATTTTGGTCATTTTGCAGTGTGACACGTGGCATCATGAGATGGTGACACATGGCATAACACATAAGCTTCCCAAATGTTTTTTAATCATGTAAGATGATTAAAATCAAGATTACATATAGGTTTGACACTTGGCACAATGTGATTGGGTCACTTAAACCTAGAGCTAATCAAAGGGTGACATGTGGCAAGGGTTTAATGTGTTAACCTAGCTATTTAAGTGTGGTTATGAAAAGAAAAAATAACCAGCAGCGTCTCCTCTTATTTGTCACGCCACTTTGAGCCTCTCCAGCTATTCTTCTTCATCTCTCATCAATTCAAAGAGATTAGCCATCAATCTCTTGAATTAAGAACACTAGAAATTGTTTCTAGTGTCCTGTTTACATCTCTAATCTCTTAAAAGGCAGAACTTCAATTTCTAATTAATAGAAAAGGCTTTAGAAGCTGTTCAAGGGCTGCCATAGGTGTTCTTGGTGTGGACAAGCTAGAGGGACAACATCTGGTGTCCTGAAGACGAATCTCAAAGGCGCAGACACGCTGCAGCACATCAAGAGGTTAGTGTAATCGTTCTTGATTTAATCTAGGGTTTTAAAATTAATCTGATTAATTTTAAAATCTTAAATGGCAAATACAGATCCAAAAACATATTAAAAGAGTTTTAATATGTTGTTTATCATTGAAATCAAATAGATAAAAATTAATCTTGCATGATGCATGTGACCCTAGGTGAAAATTTTTGAATTCAATGGTATAAACTTGTGTTTTTCACGCTTCCGTTCCTTCATGGATGAGTACTCATTAGCTAGCTAGCCATCTCCCTCATTGATTTTGATTAGTGGGGGTGTTTGCCTTGTCGTGATGTACACACGGCATGTTCGAAAATTTTATGTCATGGCCTAAGTTGTGTTATTGTTTGGCAACACTATGTTTATTAAATTGTTTGATTAAATTTTGTGTTGTATGAAGCTTTGAAAATTATGGTTTGTTATAAATGTGATTTGAGAAAAAAAAAATTGTGAAATGAGATTATGAGATTTTGAATGACGATTTGTTCATAAATGTTTTATATTTTGCATTTTATGCTTTATTGTGCACCACTGAGTATTTATATACTCAGCGATAGCTTTAACTTGCTGTCGCAGATAGAGAAAAGGACATAGCAGCAGAGCGAGCTGCTACAGTTAGAGAGGAGTATAATTGAAGAATTTTTGTACGGGTATTTGTCTATACCCTGATAGTTTAGTTTGATGTAAATATAATAGTATGTATATGTATCTTTGTAATTTGAGCAGTTGTACAAATAAAATTGTAATAATATTATTTTTGAGATTTTGCATCTGTAAATTAGTTTATGATTGTAAATTAATGATTTAAAATGCAAAATGCATGAGTTATGAAATGTTTTGAGATATTAATTCTTGATATGAAATTTGGATTTGGAGTTGAAGTGTTGCCATTATTGTTGATTTGAAGTTTGGTGGTTGCAAATGAAGTTGTGATTGAGAAAAATATTGGGAGTGTTTTTATTTTCAGGTTTTGAAGAACTGTTTTCTCAAAATACAGACGGTGATCACGAAATTTTTGTAAAAATTGCGGAAATCTTAAATATCCAAAAATTTGATTTATGTTTGGACTTTAAATAAATGTTTTTAATATTTGAAAAAAATTTTACCCACCAATTCCAAAATGAACGAAAATTGTTTTAAAATCCCTCGTAGTATATTTAATGGGTTACCGGTAGGTGAAGTACGGTAATTCATTAGGTGTACTACGGGAACATGTTACATCTTACGAGGAGTAGGGTGTGACATGTTTAGTGGTATCAGAGCAAAGGTTTTAAATAAATTTTGAATTGTGAATTTGCAATATTTTGTTGGTAAATACAACTGCTCAAATGTTTGATATATATGACATATTTACATCATGAATATGCGCTAACGGATGTCAACCTCCTTGTGTTTGTTATCAGAGAGTAGAAAATTTCTGGAAAACGGAATGGAAGAGGGAGATCATTCCGTAGAGCAATCTGTCGAGGCTGAGGCCCGAGGAGAAGCCCCAGCACTCCTGAATGTGAGTGGGTTAGCCACTCTAGCTCCTCCTCAAGCACCGATTTCCTCGCTTTCGGTTGCAGATGGCTGCGTTCTTTCAACAAATGGCGGGGAATGTGCCGCCTCAAACACAGACACAAGCATCGGTTGCACAACCACAGTCACCGGCTCGGCAATATGAGAAGTTAATGAAATTTGGGGCTATAGAATTCAAAGGAACAGTGGATCCACTGGAAGCAGAACAGTGGTTAGAGAGGATGGAACGGGTTTTTAGAAAACTACAGTGTGCTGAAGAGTTGAAGTTTGAATATTCAGTATCACTTCTGCACGGAGATGCATATGAGTGGTGGAAGACCATCCCCTACAGTCTGGTAGAGCCACCAGTCCTCACATGGGCAGACTTTTTAAGGGAATTTCGACAAAAGTGGGTCCCTGATACTTATGTAGACATGAAGCTGCAAGAGTTTTTAAGATTGAAGCAAGGGGATAGAACTGTAGCAGAGTATGAGCGGGACTTTTCAAGGCTAAGCCATTATGCTGGAAGCTTAGTCTCTAACCCCAGAGACCGATTTAAGAGATTTGAGGCTGGGTTGAGGCCTAGCTTGAGAATGCAAGTGGTAGGGTTCTGACACCAGAATTTTTCTGAATTGATTTCACAAGCCCTGGAACTGGAAAGGATATAATCAGAATGGGCAGTGAAAAAGAGTACACAAGAGAAAGAGAAAACTGAAAAGGTTACTGGCCAAGCTACTGAGAGTGGCTCTGGGAAAAGAAAACATTTTGGAGGGTCTAGCTCGCGCAAATCAGGTAGAGGTGGATCTTCTGGACAGAAACCACCCCAATCCGATCAGCAAACTCAACAGACGCGCAGAAAAACGCTGTTGGATCGACTTTGTGAGACTTGTGGTAAACCACATAGTGGAGTATGTTATAGAGCTATAGGAGCATGTTTCAATTATGGAGGGACTGGTCATTTTGCTAAGAATTGCGTAAGTCCACGCCGTTATGGATCATTTACCACGTCAAAAGGATTAGCTCAAGTTTCTACCCCGAAGAGTTCACCAGCAGTTGGTAGAGGCGGAGGCAGAGGTAGGGGTAGTATGCTTGGAAGTCAGAATACTATAAATCAACCAGGACAAGGTAATGCTCCAGTGAGAGTATTCACTATGTGACAGAGGGACGAGGATGAAACTTCTGACATGGTTCCTGGTATTTTCTCGATTCTTGACTAAGATATGAATATGTATAAAAAAAAAAATCAATTTTGATATGTTAGTGACTAGTCTTTTTAAAATTAATTTTGGAAGAGTTTGTTAATGAAAAGTATTTGGTAGCACACAAGAATTTGTAAAGTTAATTAGTAAGCCTAATTATGTAAGGAAAGAGAACCTAAAAGTAAGTTATAGCAATATAGTTATCTTAGAGATGCGGGTAAGGGTACTACTGCTGATAGATGTCAGTAGATACCATAATCAACACAAATTTAAGATATTAGTGAAATTAAAAGAAATAAGATATAGGGAAGTTTATTCTATTGGGATGTATCGTAGTAACTATGCAATATTCTTAATGTTTGTGCTGTAAGATACAGATTACAGTACTGACTTTGGATTTATTGTGTAGAGCTACGTACTACCCAATAGTACACAAGAATAAGAATAGTTGCAAACGGCATCTATTTTGGTACAGTTATGATAAGATAAAGTTTTCTTATTGGAAAGAAGTTTGAAAATCCTAACCTGGGATTTAAAACTCTAAAGTTAGAATTTTGAAAGGTTATAGTTCAGTACAAAAGAAAATAATGACTACACATCAGTGCAAAATAAGCTATAGAATATCGATAGATAAAAATAAATAGAACAGTAAGAAATGAGAAAAATACTAGATGAGGAATTGCCACCAAGGCAAGCAATTTACTTAAGATGCGTAATGATATTCCGAACTATTTTATCAAGAAATAAATAAGTTAAATCAAAGCAAACAAGATAGTGCAAAATGGCACATAGGCCTTAGTCATAAATAGAGATGGTAAGATAATGGTTATGGACCTATGGCCAAGAAAGAAAAGACTAAAATATTCTAAACTAAACTGAAATTTACATCAAATGATTAAGAGATTTGATAAGAAAAGAGTAAAACTAAGTTCTCACCCATAGGATCACACGAGGTCCTAGAAAAGCGGATCCACTAACACATAGATTTGCTTACCTCTAACATTGAAATGAAATTGAATCTAACTTATGACAGAAGCTCATAAGAAACTTGGCACACGAGGTGAACAATCGATGAGTAAATAGTATTGGTTAAAGCGCTAAGGAACCATCATTCAAGCTAGGAAGCTATTTAGGAGCATGAATAGGACATGAGGAGATAGCACTCACAACTGTTCAGAGACTGATACCAGGTAAAATTTCAAGGACGAAATTATTTTAAGGGGAGGAGAATTGTAACACCCCTATTTGTATAGCTAGGTATATTTCACTGTTTCGGTGACCGGAGTCAGTCCGGACAATTAAGGGGATTAGGACCACACTTAAGACAACTAGAGAAACCATAAACACAAAGTAATGTTCAATTAGTTAAGTATAAATAAGAAAAACAGAACATAAGAAGTTAAACGAGCCGAGAGTCACAGCGATGGGTGACCTTTCTGAACGCATCGCAAGTCGATTTAAACTCAAATTTCGAACCGTAAAATGTGACGCTGCGGTCCTTAGGACCATTATAAACACAGTGGAAAAGAGAAAATCATGAAAAAGAATTGTTAAGCCAATCAAATAATTAGGTCAGGGAGCCGGAAGAAATATTGAATTATTTGCAAACCGGGATGAACCGGCGAGGGGCAATTTGGTCAATTGACCCCGAGAGCTGACTCCTGACCTAACTGTCAAATAAAATCGAAGAAAAGAAAACTTCGGAATTGAGAATTAAATTAAAGAACTAATAGAAAAATAAATAAAAAAAAAGAAGAGAAAATGAAAAAGGTGTAGGATATGACATCATGCATGACATCATGCATGATGCCATAAATCCCATAATTAATAATTTGATTAAATGAATTTTTGGGGTCTTCCATAAGACAAAATAAATAAAGAAAAGAAAAACAAAAAAAAAAAACTAAAAGTCTTCTTCTTCCTTTCTCCCTTGCCACCCTCACTCTCCCTCATTTCCCCATGGATATCCTCCATTAAAGCTTGCACTCAAGCTTACAATCCTTCATTAAACCTCAATAGCTTCCATAGAAACTTCATAAAAAACTTATTCTAGTCACTTGGGAAGGAGATTGGTCATCAAAGAAAGAGGAAAAAAGGAAAGCTCAAAGACACCTAACAAGGTTAGTGATTTAAGATGTGAAGTTAGTTTAATTATTGCATTTTTAGCTTGATTAACTTGTAAATAAACTTAAAATGGAAAGAAAATTTATTGAGGGACCAAACTGAAATTCGGCCAGCATGAAGGGGGAGGGTGATTTGCATGATTTGAATGGTTTAGAAACTTAAATTAGTGAGTGGTTATGATTAAAGACCTTGAAAGTAGCTAAATGCAACAAATGACATGAATTAGGGTTTTGAACTTAGGGTTTGTGAACCAAAAATGCAATAAATGAGTAAATGGCATGTTTGACCTATTGTGAACTGAAAAATGGTCAATTGTGACCAAATAAGTTGTGTTTGAATTATTAAAAGTGAAGCCAAATTCGGAGGTTGTATGGTCATGCTGTTGGCAGCATGACCAAGTCAACTTTGAAGGATCAAAACTGAAATTTTACAAGTCCAATTGATATGTCACCAATTGGGGATTAAAATAGACATAAAATGACACAATTTTCATTTAGGAACCATGCCCAAAAACTGACCAAAACCTAGTGAACAAATTGACCAAAGTTGAATAAGAGCAGTCTGCCACTGCACAAACTGACCAAAACCTAGTGAACAAATTAACCAAAGTTGAATAAGAGCAGTCTGCCACTGCACAAACTGACCAAATGAACAGTAATTGTTCATTTGGTCATAACTCGAGCTAGGTAGGTCAAAATGACCTGAAATTTTACTAGTAATTAGATAAGATATAGATCTAAAACTTTCATGAAGAACACCAACTCAAATTATGCCATTAACCTAATCAAATTATTGAGCAAAGTTGAGTTACTGAACCTGCAAAACTGCAGATTTCTATTTGAACAGTAAAGTTCCAATGGCTATAACTCTCTCTAGAAAACTCCGATTTAGGCGATTCTTGAACCGATGGAAACCTAAGACATAGTAGAACATTTAGTATGAAGGAAATTAGACTAAATTATGCACTTAACTTGATCAAATTACTGAACGAAGTTGGATCAAAAATCTGCCAGAACCAAAATAGCAGTATAAATAGTGCACGTGAACAGTAACTGTATTTTGGCTATAACTTGAGCTACAAAACTCCAATTGGGCTGATCCAAAAATGAGAATACACTTAAGACAATAAAGAACATTTTCTATGAAGGAAGTTTTGTCAAATTCCAACAGTAAGGTGACCAATGGAACAGTACAACCTAAGGCACCAAAACTAAAAATTTGTAACTTTGCCTAAAGGACTTAAGTTTTGAGAAAATGACCAAAACCAACAAGTTTGGTGACCAAAATGTGGTATGTGGGTGAAGTTGGAATTCCCATACCTATTAAGCCTTAGAAAGTCAACAATTTGACTTGAATAGTGTAGTGAATAGTAACCCCGAAATGAAAATTTCTAAGAACGTTAGTTTAAGCATATTTGGGCTAGAATTAAGTATTTATGAATTAATTATTGGATTTATGATAAGTTATAATACTGAAACACTGTGAAACTGTGTGTTTCAGTGGAAAAGAATACCGGGAAAGGACCCGAGGAATCGAGTCAAGGCCGATAGGCGACTCGCATTAGGTTTGTGCACAAAAATTTATAAATTATAGTTTTTACAATGAAAATTGATTTGTTATACATTGTGAATATGTTTATTTTATTATGAATTTCAAGAATGTTGTGCTACCTATTTTACAATGGATATTTGAAATGAAGCTTGTTTAATTTTCTGCATTGTGAAATTTTTGTGTTAATTATGGGTTTTAAGTACTACGGTGTTGCCACCTGTGAATGAAAATTTGACTTTAGAAATTGATTGTGTTTCGCATAAAATATTTGAATAACTTAATTTAAATTGTTTTAATTCACACTTGGCATGGCAATATTAATATGTTCCTCATCCACTTGTGGGGTGAGTTTGATATTTGATCAGTTTCCTCCCTCTCTGGCTTCCCAGTCTGAGGGGCGAGTTTGGATGAGTACTCATTAGCTAGCTAGCCATCTCCCTCATTGATTTCAATTAGTGGGGGTGTTTGCCTTGTCGTGATGTACACACGGCATGTTTGAAAATTTTGTGTCATGGCCTAAGTTGTGTTATTGTTTGGCAACACTATGTTTATTAAATTGTTTGATTAAATTTTGTGTTGTATGAAGCTTTGAAAATTATGGTTTGTTATAAATGTGATTTGAGTAAAAAAAATTGTGAAATGAGATTATGAGATTTTGAATGACGATTTGTTCATAAATGTTTTATATTTTTCATTTTATGCTTTATTGTGCACCACTGAGTATTTATATACTCAGCGATAGCTTTAACTTGCTATCGCAGATAGAGAAAAGGACATAGCAGTAGAGCGAGCTGCTACAGTTAGAGAGGAGTATAATTGAAGAATTTTTGTACGGGTATTTGTCTATACCCTGATAGTTTAGTTTGATGTAAATATGATAGTATGTATATGTATCTTTGTAATTTGAGCAGTTGTACAAATAAAATTGTAATAATATTATTTTTGAGATTTTGCATCTGTAAATTAGTTTATGATTGTAAATTAATGATTTAAAATGCAAAATGCATGAGTTATGAAATGTTTTGAGATATTAATTCTTGATTTGAAATTTGGATTTGGAGTGGAAGTGTTGCCATTATTGTTGATTTGAAGTTTGGTGGTTGCAAATGAAGTTGTGATTGAGAAAAATATTGGGAGTGTTTTTATTTTCAGGTTTTGAAGAACTGTTTTCTCAAAATACGGACAGCACTCTGTCGAAACTTTTGTAAAAATTGCGGAAATCTTAAATATCCAAAAATTTGATTTATGTTTGGACTTTAAATAAAGGTTTTTAATATTTGAAAAAAATTTTAACCACCAATTCCAAAGTGAATGAAAATTGTTTTAAAATCCCTTGTAGTATATTTAATGGGTTACCGGTAGGTGAAGTACGGTAATTCATTAGGTGTACTACGGGAACATGTTACATCTTACGAGGAGTAGGGTGTGACAAATTCGTAGGTGCGCTTGGCTTAGGAGAAAAAGGATGAGATCATAGCATTAGATAACATCTGATTGAGTTAGAGATTGAGTGCCTATTTGGTATTGCATTTAGAGGCCTAAAATTGCCTTTCTGAATGAAAACACCATTTTAGATGCTATCCAAAAAAGCTATTTGAAAAAAGTTATTTTATTATTTTAGTATTCTTATGACTAAGACTTATCAAATTTAATTTTAAATTATTTTTTGATACTCTCTAATTAGTATATCTAAAAAAGTGATTTTATCAACAGCAGTCCTACAGTAATGCCAAATAGGCCCTGATATTACCCAGGCAAAGGCTAGGAGGGCCTCACTGTTGGATCAGGTCTAGGAGATGCAAGCTGACTATACCCATAGCATTAAGAAGGTAGATGTTGAAGGTAAGCTTCTAAAGGTAGCACTTCCTCAGGTGGAGCTCTAGATTCAGAGTAGCCAAAGCTGCCTCAAGTTCCTATCTTTATGTTATATTCGTTGTTCATCTGTTAGAGCAACTATCCTTACGTTGATTTAGATTCGATTTGTGATTGTACTTTTATGGGATGTAGTATAATGTATTTCAAGATAGTTATTTGGCAACTTTGCTATCGATTTGATCCATGGATTGGCTTTTTATTTATATTAATGGCTGACAGGTCTACTTTTTTACATAGCTGTTTACTGACTTTATATATGTGAATACATTGAAAATATTATATGTCAGCTTTGTTTGTTATAGTGCTTACAAGAATCTTCAAGAAAGCCATGGGGATCGACTAGGTGGGGCCACAAGTTAGGCCTCAGCTTTCTTCCTCTAACTACTCCTGCTTTTCCCACATAGTGGGAAAGTACTTCTTTAGGTACTTACCATTGATTACTTTTTTGTGTGGCTCCCCTGTAAGGTTAGCTAGCCAATAAGCATTTCCCCTGAGTACCCAATGCACATGGAAAGGTTCTTCCCAGTTTAGAGATCATTTGCTGAACCTTCTATCCTTGGCACCAATAGGTAGTACATTCTTCCAAACCAACCTCCCTATTGAAAACTCTGCCTTTAGATCTTTTTGTTGTAAATCCATGATAATTTTCTCTTTTGTGTGGCCATATAGTTGAATGCCTGCATTTAAACTACATCTAATTTTTTTAACTTCATAGTTACTGTCTTTGTGTTTTCATAAGGAGTCTTGTCATTTTGTCTTATAACCTAGGGTGAGGGAACCATTGCCTCCATTAAAAGTACGGCCTCATGCCCAAAGCCCAGGGTAAAAGGGCTCAGCTTTGTTACATCTCTCTTAGAGGTTTTATAAGCCCATAGGTCCCTGATAATATCAGGTGCCACTCCCTTGAGCTTTTATCAATCATCTTTTCCAAGATATCTATTAAGGTTTTATTGGATGCTTCTGCCTGTCCATTGGCTTAGGCATAAGATGGAGTTAAAGTGAGTAGTTTTATACCATAATATGTTATAAAGTCTCTCATATCTTGCCCAATAAACATAGTCCCCTAGTCAATTATGATAGTTTGAGAAATTTTAAACCAGTGGATGATATGTTCTTTAATGAAGTCAATCATATCCTTTTGTTCCACTTTCTTTGCAGGTACTACTTCCACCCACTTATTGAAGTAATCTATTGCAACAATGATAAAGGTATGTCCCGTTGAAGATGCAAGGTGGATCATCCCATTGAAGTCTATTTCTTAGCCTCTGAATAGCCAAGGTTTCAAGATGGGGTGAATTTCTTTTGCTGACCTTCTCCTGACTGCAACATACTCCTAAAACTGTTGGCATCCATTAGCATAGGTCATATAATCTTTTAGGATCTTTGGCCAATAATAGTTATATCTCCTAATAAGCCACCTCATCTTCACACCTACCTGGTACGCCCCACAAATACATTCGTGCACGTGTTGCATCACTTTTAAAGCCTTAGAAGAGCTAAGACACCTAAGCAGTAAGCTGTCAAAGCTTTTCTAGAACAGTTCTCCTTCAAGTAATAGGTAATTCAAAGCCTATACTTTGATATGGTGAGACATTGTAGCTAAAAGATTCTTCAGGTACTTTGTCAATAGGGTCCTCTAGTCATCTATAATAACCAAGTTAGTATTAAATGAATTGACTAGTATACCTCTTTCCTCAATGGACAAGTGTTTTATTTTCCTAACCAAAATTATCTTATGGGTGAGTTCACGAGACATCTTTAAGTTAGAAGCTAATTGGGCTAACTCTTCTACTTACCGATTAACCTTTCTAGGCTTATCTATGAAAGATGTTTCTCTGAAGCAATATAAGAGCTATATTGCTATTGCAAAGTACTAAGTTAGGAAGAAACTACCACACTTGTACTCCCCTATTAGTTGCTTGATGACTAGTTGTGAATCACCCATGATATGCACTTCCTCTGCTCCTAATTCTATGACAATCTCCAAGCTGATATTTAGTGTCTCATACTCAGCTTGGTTATTGGTGCATTGGAATTCTAGATTAAAAGACATTGCCGTCTTAGTTCCTATAGGGGAAGTGATTACAATCCCAGCACCTGCCAAAGATTTTGTGTTAAAGTGATTGAACTAGAGATTCCATGGAACTTTCTTAGCATAGGAAATGTTTGGGTTCTTTCTAGCTAGTTCCACTGTCTTTAGGCAAGGATGATCTTCCAAAAAGCCTGCAAGCACTTGTCCTTTCATAGCTTTTCGAAGAAAGTAAATTAAAGTAAATTCTGACAATGTCAGTAACCATTTCCTAATTCGACCAGTGATTAAGGGTTCAGACAACATATATTTTATTAGGTTAGTTCAAGAAATAACATGTACTCTAGATCCAATTAGGTAATGTCTCAATTTTATACAAGAGAAATACAAGGCTAAATAAAGCTTCTCTATGAGAGAGTACCTGGTCTTTGTATTTGTGAGATTGGCTGAGATAATACAATGCCTGCTCATGCCCCATTTGGTTATCTTGTGATAGTTGGAAGAGGCAGACAAATAGAGTTTCAGCATGTCACCTCCCCTAGGTAAAGCCAGCCCTAGCGGCTTGGTGAGGTAGTCCTTGATTTTGTTAAAGGCCTGCTATTACTTTTCCTACTATCTAAACTCACTTTCTTGTCTAAGTTTCAAAAGATCAGAAAAGTCTTTTATCTTTCCTGCATGGTTAGAGATAAACCTCCTCAACTAATTTACCTATCCTAAGAATCTCTACAACTATTTCTTGTTCTGGGGTGATTTAGCTTCCTGAATTGCCTTGGCTTTATGGTTGATCTCATTTCCTCTTTGATGCACTAATAATCCAAGGAAGTTCCTAGTTTTAACCTTGAATCCACACTCGAGGGAATTAATTTTTAGCTGGTGCTATCTCATCCTCTAGAAACCCTTCCTTAAGTGCTTTAGGTGGTCATTTGCATTCTTGGAATTCACCATTATGTCATAGACATACACTTCCATGAAATGTCCTAACACGTCATAGAGATCATGATCATAGCCCTCTGGTATGTAGCACCAACATTTTTCAAGCCAAAAGGCATGACTAGCCATTCAAATTTTCTAATGGAACAAAGCCATTTGAAGGCGGTCTTGGATACATTCTCTGGTGTGATAAAGATTTGATTGTAGCCAGAGAATCCATCAAGAAAGGATAATAACTCATTCTTAGTGGTAGCAACAACAAGCATGTCCAATATTAGCATCACATACATGTCCTTCGGAGTTGCAATATTCAAGGTCCTTAAAATCATTGCACATGCACAACTTTCAATTTTTCTTAACAACAGGTACAATATTGGAAAGCCATTAATTGTACCTAGTTGGTCTGATAAAACCTGCTTTTAATAGTTTCTTAATCTCTTTTTTCACCTTTAGTACTATTTTCCTTGACATTCTTCTGGGTGCTTGTCAGTGTGGCATGTAATCTAGTTTAATAGGCAATCTATGCTCAACCAAGCTCCTTTATAAGCCTAGCATCTCATCATAATTCCATGAAAAATAACATTTATACTTATGCAAAAGTGAAATTATTATCTATTACAAGTCACTCCTTAACAAAGAATTGATATAAATTACCCATAGCTGATTTAGTGAGTCGATATTGAGCTCCTCCATAAGATCCTACACTCTAGTTAACCCATTATCCAATTTTGCAGGTGTGAGTTCCAAGTCCTAAAGCTTTATCTCCTCTAGACCATCTTTCTCTAGTTCCTCTTCATAGATAACCTCAACACCTTTGGCTTCTAAGATCTCTGTAGCTTCTATCTTGTGTAAGGAGTTATTGCATCTAAATTTCATATATGGCAGCTGTAGTTGTAACACCTCTATTTACATAGCCTGGTATATTTCACTGTTTCGGTGACTGGTGTCGGTCTGGATAATTGAGGGGATTAGAAACACACTTAAGACAACTAGATAAGCCCTGAACACAAATACTTAGTAATTGTCAATTGGTTAAGTATTAATAAGAAAAACAGAACATAAGAAGTTAAATGAGCTGAGAGTCACAGCAATGGGTGACCCTCTCGGGAAGGACTACGAGGTCGATTTAAACTCAAATTTCGAATCATAAAATGTGACGCTGCAGTCCTTAGGACTATTGTGAACATAGTGGAAAAGAGAAAATCACGAAAAAGAATTGATAAGCCAGTCAAATAATTAGGTCAGGGATCTAGAAGAAATATTGAATTATTTACAAACTGGGTGGAACCGGCGAGGGACAATTTGGTCAATTGACCCCGAGAGCTGACTCTTAACCTAACTGTCAAATAAAATCGGAGAAAAGAAAATTTCAGAATCTGGAATTAAATTAAAGAACTATTGAAAAATTTAGAAAAATAGAAAAAAAAAGAAAAAGTTTTATTACATCATGCTTACATCACTTGAATGACATCATGGGTGATGTCAAAAATCCAATTTAATTTTCCTACAAATATTGACCAAGTCAAATAAGTTAATTATCTTTAAAATAACAAAATAAAAGAAAAATTTTATTTAGTCTTCTTCCTCAAGGTTGCCGTCCATATCTCTTTCTCCCTCTTCCTCCCTCTTCCTCACCAAAACTCCATGGAAGCTCATTTTGATCTTGATCAAACCCTAAATCTCACCATAGAAATTTAAACTTCCATTATTAAATCTTGATTTCAAGCTTTGATAGAGAACTTGACAACAAAAAGAAGAAGAAAGGAAGAGGTTTTGAAGAAATTCAAAGTAAGGTTAGTAAGCAAACTTGACACTTTTAGTTTGATTTTTGCATTTTTAACTTATTGAACTTGGAAATAAACTTTAAATGAAATGAAAACAAGTGATGGGGGACAAAGTTAAATTTCGGCCATCTTATTAGGGTGTTGGATTTGATAGTATTTAGTTAAACTAAACATGAATTAGAGCTTAAATAATGTGGTAATTGTGGTTAGAATGATAAGTGAACTCAAATTTCATGGAATTATGATGAATTGAATAATTAGGGTTCATAGCACCTAGGGTTTGGAGACAAAAATTTTGAGAAATGGTCAAATGGTGTGTTTAAGATTTTTTGAGATGAAAAATGGTCATTTGTGACCAGTTGAGGTATGTTAGAAGTGTTAGAATTAGGCTTGAATTCGGATTGGTTGTGGGCAGCCTATAGGCAGCAGGACCAAGGTCCCTTTCAAGGACCAAAACTGAAAATTTGCAAGTCCAATTGGTGTGAGGCCAATTGGGAATGAAAATAGACACAAAATGGAACACTTTTCATTTAGGAATCATGCCCAAAAAGTGACTAAAACCTAGTGAACAAATTAACCAAATCCGGATTAGGCAATCTGACCTGTACAAAAATAATCAAATGAATAGTGTTTGTTCATTTGGCCATAACTTGGGCTAGGCAAGTCTAAATAACCTGAAATTTTACCAGTGGAAAGCTGAGATATAGACCTAAAACTTTTATGAAGAACACAAACCCAAATTATGGCCTTAACCAATTCATTTGGCCACCCAAAATTTGGTGACCTAAAATTGCCAGAACCAGTTTGGTGCCCAGAAATCTGGGTTAAGTCCAATCCGGCAGCCATGATTCAAATGGCTATTACTTGAGCTAAAAAACTTCAAATGGAGTGATTCAAAAAGGAAAATAAAGTTAAGACATTAAAGAACAATTTCTATGAAGAAAACTTAGCCCAATTCTAACAACAAAATGACCAATAAAATAGTGCAACCTAAGACACCAAAGCTGAAAATTGGCAATTTTGCTTAAAAGACTTAAGTTTTGAGAAAACAACCAAAACCAACAAAATTGGTGACCAAAATGTGGTATGTGAGTATAGTTGGACTTCCCATATCTTTTAGGCATAAGAAAGTCAATATTTTGACTTGAATAGTACTATGAATAGTAACCTCAACATGAAAGTATTCAAGAATGAAGCTTAAGCATAATGAGATTAATTATTGGAATTATTGTGAGGTAAATATACTGAGACACTATAAATTTTGTGTTTTAGATGAAAAAGACCCGCAAGGGACAAAAGACTGAGTTAAGGCCTAGAGGCAACTCACGTCAGGTTTGTACACAATAAACCCTATTTAAGCATTTTGTCATTGAAAATTTGATTTAGTATGCATTATGAGTTTAAGAACTTTTGTGTTGCCACTTTGTGAATGAAAATGTAACTTTGGAAATTGATTTGATTTTTGTATGCAATATTTGAATAAATTGTTTTAAATTGATTTCGGATTCACACTTAGCATGACAGTGCCATATTATTCCCCCATTTATGGGGTTGAGATCAATTATTTTCCTCCCTCTCTGGTTTACTAGTTGAGGTTGTAGATCGAATGAGTACTCATTAGCTAGCTAGCCACCTCTCTCATTGATTTCGATTAGTGGGGTTGTAGATTGCTTTGTCGTGGTGTACAAAGCGGCATTGATCGGAAATTTTGTATCATGGCTTAAGTTGTGTATGAATTGGCAATACTGTGTTTATTAAATTATTTGACCTAAAATTTTGCTATAATGAGTTTTGATAATTTGTAAAATATAATTGTGCAATATTTAAAATGTGTTTTGTCAATGAATAATTTATGTATTGTATTTCAAAATTTTATTGTGAACTACTGAGTATTTTTATATTCAGTGATAGCTTATTTTGCTGTCGCAGATAAGGGCAAGGAGAAAACAGCAGAGTGAGCTGCTACTGAGATAGTGGACTTCACTGATTCTTTTTGTACGGGTATTTATTTATACCCTTGTAATTACTTGATGTAAACATTATAGTGTTATGTATCAATGTAAAGTTTAGCAGTTGTACAAAAAATTGTAATAATGTTATTTTGGATTTTCTTTTTGGTAAATTAAGTACTATATGCAATATGAATGAAATTGTAAAGTATTTTGAGATGACAAATTTTTGATTGAATTGTGGAATTGATTTGAGTTATGTTGAACTGAGTTGATTTGGTTAGGAGTTGTGGAAAAATTAATTGGAAGTTTTTTTCTCAGGTATTTGAAGAACTGTTTTCTCAAAATACAGACGGCACTCTATGAAATATTTATAAAATTTGCGGAAAAATAAAATGGGACAAAAAAATTTTAAGTAGTTTTGAAATTTCGAATAAATGATTTTAATTCCTACCAAAATACTTACCACTTCCAAAATGTAAGAAAATGGTTTTAAAATCCCTTGTAGGATACTTAATGAGTTATCGGTAAGTGGAGTTCGGTAGTTCATTAGGTATTTTACAGGATCATGTCATGCCTTACAGAGAGATAAGGTGTAACAGTAGCTACTACCATTTCCTTTTGTGTATATTTGTCATTCATCATGGAGCTCTTCTATGACGAGCTCTACCATTAGCTACTTCTAAGGAATGATTACAAGTGAGGTATTGTTTTCCTACTTAAACTTTCCATCTCCACCTTCTATGTTTCTTCTCCAAGGGTGGTGAGCTTGGTGGATTTTGTATAGAGGACATGACCTCCTTTAGGGGAGTTACAAACTGATGCCCCTTGAGCCTTCTAATGAGGTTTCTTCTTCAAAACTAAATAGGGCTTATGTCAATGTCATAGTACTAAGCTTCTACTGAAACGGAATGAGCCATATCCACCCATATAAAATTTACATCATTTCCTTTCCAAAATAATAAAAATTGGTGAAGTGATGATGAAATGCACTAGTTTGTGTATATCCAATCTCTTCCTAAAAGTGCTTGATAACTTGTAGTAGAACATACTACCAGGAAAGCGATAGTGGAAAACTTACTACCCACAATTACCTCTACTGGCAGAACACTAATAGTCTTAGATATCTCCCCAATGAATGTAGACATCGAGATATCAATGGTGACAAGATCCTCCTCTGACTTCCCTAATGCTAGCAACATTCTTAGTGGCATCATGTTTGCTATCGACCCATTATCGATGAGTACCTTGGAGATGGGTTGGCCATTGAGGTAGCTCGTGATATACAAAGGTCATAGATGCTTGGTCATTCTTTTTGAAGGTTTGTTAATCAATATCTTCTGTAGCTCCCTTAGCTTAATGCACTGGATGTTAACTCCACTACACACCTCAGTATTCAGAGGACCTGCTATTTCCTGCATCTCCATGGGTATCTCTACCACTACTTTCTGAAAAGTAGTAGGCAAAATCAAACAAACAACATTATAGCCAATAAGTAGAGCTTTACCTTCTTTCTTTTGAACTAGCACCTCTTTTGAACTTCCTATTGACTATGAGTCTTCTGTTGCTTTTCTGTTGAACTTGCTCCTCTGCAAGGGCTAATCTTTATGCTTTTTTTTTGCCTGTCTTTTTTCAATATCCCTTTGCCTCTAAATCCTCCTCTTCTATATAAGGGTTAGTGGTTGTGGAAAATTAAGATGATGTACTAGTTGCCACTGTTTGTTTGGTTCAACCAAGGGTGGTGCCATGAAATAGGCTAACTACTTTGAAGCTTCACCACAGGTGTGACAAGTTTAGTCTTCTTAAGAAAAGGGATTGGTTGGTAGCTGGTTCCCTTATTCGGTTTCTTGTAGGACCCTCTGTATGTTTCCTTTGGAAACCTTTTAGGTGGTGGATTAGTCTGCCTCCTAAGTGGCCCTTTAGGAATTTCAAGGAGAATCCCATACGTTAAGAATTTGCAATGTGAGCCTCTACATCTTCTAACCACCTCAGTTTGAACCTATAATTTCCTTAATTAATTTATGATTCCTTGGAGGTCCATAGTGGCTTTATTGATAGATGCTACCAGAGGAAACGGGCCTTCATCGATTAGCATGGACTCTTTTTTCTCAAGGAAATTCAAGACACCCTTGTTGATGTGATCTTGGGTCACTCCCCTAAGGGCCTAGCAACTATTAGTGTTATGAATCCAAGAATTGTGATAATTGGAGTAATCTCTCCTTCTCATATCATCCTTAGTTGGAAGCTTATGATTAAGAGAGAAATTGATGAACTTCTTTTTTTACAAGAAATAAAATATCTCCTCAGTCTTACTAGTGTAAGGCATATTGGGGAGGTGTGGATAAGGTCATTTGAGTTTTCCTCTAATAAGCCATCTTAATTGGGTTACTTAAAAAAGGACATGCATAAGTACCAGTGGCAATTAAATTAGCCATAGTGAGTTCATGATTATTTACCTTTGGTAATATGTACCCATAGCTGTCCTCTTCTAGTGTGATTCCTCTATTAGTAAGTCTTCATACTCAGCAACTTTAGCAACCAATTCATAGAAGTCCCTAAACTCCATTCCCAAGAACTTCTTAAGAAGTTTGATATCTAGCCTCCATTGATCCATCTTGACATATTCAGTTTTAGGAACAAAGCTTTGCACCTGTTCCTTATCTTCTTAAACTACGTAATGAAAACATCAGTCGACTCTCCACTTCTATGGGTTATTTTAGAAAGCTCAGCTACACATACCTCAAGTTCAGCCTGTGGAACAACCTCTCTATCTCTTGCTAAGAAAAAATAGAATTTCTCAGAAGAATTGAATATTAGGTGAAAATGGCTATAGTAAATGAATTTGGAAATAGGCTCAATTTATAACTAGCAAAGTTCTTATAATTTGCTAATTCTCCATATTGAATTGTGAATCTTGCTATATGCTCCAAAGTTAACTGTCCATCCTTTCTTGAAAAAACACTGAACTTAGAAATATAATAACCTTTTGAGTATGGGTTCTCCCTGTCTGTAGCATCAGGATATGACTTATAGAACTCTAGATGGCCAATTTGTCTAAGGCCTGGTCAGTATAGTTCCTGAATGGCATTCCTAATCACATCTATGTTTACTTGTGGAGTGATTGGGACTACTGAAACTTGGACCATAAGTAACGAAACCTGGGGCACGAATGTGGTTATTTATAGCACTTGTACCATGGGAATGTTGGTTCCTCTATAATTGTTGCCCCCCTGAACCAAAGGTCACCTGGGGTTTAAGCACCTATTAAGGTGTTGTAGTGGTGTGAGAACCTACGAATGCCTCTGCATCATAAATACTTAGATGAGGCACAGGGTTAGTAATTTTAATAATCTGGGCAGGAGCACCTACTCTACCACTAGGATGACTGACTTGCAATAATGCTCTGGATTGGCCTGCCACCTGCTCATCTCTCCTATGGGGTGGCTGGTACCTTTCTTTAGTCTAAACTCGGCCTCCAGCAATATTGGCTTGGGGAGTTCATGGTAAAGAATGCCCTCTGATTTCCCTGGTGCTCCTGGATGTTGAATCAAATTCCTCTGGCCTAGGAACTAGGCCACCAGGAAGTAACACATAAATTCGAATGTTATATTTCATAGAAATAAATTATGCATCCAATTGATGAGATTTCTCCACTCATGAATTAATGCCTTTTATTAAAGCATTCATGATGGTTGATGCCAATTTTTCCATATCAAAAACATTATTAACTGTTCCACCCTGTTCTTGGATTGGATCAACAGGCAAGGTAAGTACAACCTTTGTTGCATCTAGAGTCTGGACTTTTTCTCCTTGCAATAGTGCCTTTCGAAGTGTTCCACCATAAGTAGAACGTGCACGTTTGGACCAACTACAGTAGGACTTCCCTCTGTATCCAGAGACCTAATGGTTTGTTTGCTTTTGGATTTTGGTGGCATGATGTTGCCTACAAAAACAACATTATCAAATGCTAAAATGAGATATTCATCCCACTGGGCA
This sequence comes from Hevea brasiliensis, assembly GCF_030052815.1. Taxonomy (NCBI): domain Eukaryota; kingdom Viridiplantae; phylum Streptophyta; class Magnoliopsida; order Malpighiales; family Euphorbiaceae; genus Hevea; species Hevea brasiliensis. The sequence goes on from NC_079509.1 coordinate 45,444,112, forward strand.
GCCAAAAATTATTTGCTTGGGAAACAACTTAGCTAGCTAATAGCTTAAGAAATGCAAGCATACTAGATACTGAGTTTATCAACTGTGTGCTTTCTAACCTTTATTAAACGGTTGCAGAAACTCAACCAGATTGAATGCAGCTTCGTTAATTCTCACTCAGATCAAACTGTAAAGTAAATCAAAATTGTATTGATTGTTGGAGTTTGTTGCTATTATTATGGGGCTTTGAACGTTACACTATAGATTTTATTTATAGTCGCACCTACAACAATCCAAAACCAATGCTACCTCTTGTTCACACGTCCAAGCTGTTACACTATAGTTATTAAACTTAAACCGAACGAGCCGACTGAATAGGTGAACTAGTGAACCGGCCTCAAACCGATCTGAGTTTGTAATTGAACCAAATAAGAAAGTGACCCAGTGTGACTCGATCAACCTGGCAATTGAACCGGTGAACCGGTGTAACCTAGTTGATCCGACTGGTTAAATTATTTAATAAAATATATTTTTTTTGTAGTATTGGTATAGAGAATTGAACTCAAAACCTCATAAAAAGTCCTTAAAATCAAAATCAATTGAGTTAGCAAGATAGTTATGTGTTTTATTATTTCAAGATATTTATTTTTTAACATATGCTTAATATTTTATAAATATTAAAAAGAGAAGTATACATTTATATAAAATTTTGTGCATTATATTACTTGAATATTTTTATATAAAATTTAAAAACGCTATTAATATTTATTAAGTATAACTTAATAAATGTTAAAATTTCATTTAAATAATTAAATTTAATTAATTATTTTTATTTATTTGCTTATATTAATATTTGTTATATTTAATTAATTTTTAATATATAATGACCCATTAGTTCAACCTCCAGGTCGGATTTAATAACATTGAGTTACACAACAGATATTCATGATCCCGTCAACTGCTAATAACCTCCTCTATAGTAGGTAACTTCCACTGTGACCAAATAACTTCTCCCACCAGTTAATTAACTTCATCTAATAAATATCTAATAACCACTAAAATAATTAATAACATCTATTTTAGGCCTCTTAACTAAATTAATACAATAAAATTAATTAAATTAATTTTACAAAAAGTTAATTTAATTAATTATAGGCCTAAAAATAATTATTGAGCTGATTAAATTATTTTTAGTGTAAACAGTTATACCAAAATAAGTTCTAGGAGTAGGCTTACGAACCATACCCTGCACCCAACTATTATGTTCTAGACCCCTCAATTATTGAAAAATTTCCTCATGTAATTTGGCCAAGTTATCAAGATAATTTTCACTTTGTTCAGTTATAAGAACACAAGTTCTTTCCTATAAGTTTATGTAAGTATTAGTTTAAAACAAATATAATTATTATATTGTCAAGTGAGACCTAATAACATTAACATAAAATAAACTAATATCTAAAATAAATAAATAAATACCATCAACTCCCTTATATTATCATCCACATTAGTGCCATCCTTTCTCTTATAAGTTACTTCAAAAAACTCAAGTCTGTCTGGAGCTTTCCCATTTTTTCCTCTTGCAATTATGTTTGTTTTATTATATAACACTATATATTTAATCAAAATATTTAAATGAAAATAATTTCAGGAATAGAAGAAGTACCATTTCTTTCCTCAGTCTTGCATCGCTCTTTCTTCCTGAAGTGTGTGTATTCTTGTTCTTCCTTGCATTTACAGTATTGACAGTACTCATTCTCTGTATAAAGAATAAAATAAGCCAATATTAGAAAATTATTTAATTTCAAGCGAAGCAAACATAATTAACCATTACCAATAAATAAATAAATAAATAAGATATTGAATGTTTTTAGTGAACCATTCATTAGCTAGATGTTCAAATATATTTGAACGTGAAAATCCAGTATTCCAATGACATAGTTTATTAAGGAATGTCATTGAAGTTGAACATGGCCCTTACAATCCAAATCTTATAATCAACAATATTCCTTTACACTGATAATAACATAAGCAACTCTACAGCAGTATTTGAATTACCTTATTTTTTTTTTTAGTAAACCATTCATTGCCTAAATGTGTCCATTGAGGCTCTAAAACATCTTTAGGTACATTTTCCGAAATTTGTTCCTCGCTCTTGGATGGATCATAATATTTTGCCTTTAAGTTACTCTTGAAATCTCTCCACATTTTGTTCATTGATTTTAAGATTCAGTTCTCTATTTTAGGAGGATATGCAAAATTTTTTCTACAAAATATATGAAATTTATAGTTAAAAATTATGGCAATTCTTATATAAAACTAATTTAACAATAATATAAGAAAAATTTGTGCTCAAATGTAATATATATTAAAAATAATACCTCAACAAGCTTCAATATTTTGCTTTTAAATGGCTCAAATTGTTGTTATCCCATCAATCGATGCTTAAAGGAGCATCAACACCATTTGTTGCAATGGTTCCAAGAAAAGACCCAATAGTAGCTGTTTCTCTTCTACACAGGGCTCTAAATTTATCCACTTCTAAATATATTATCTTATCAGCATCCATGTTCCATATAGCAGCCATTGTATTTTTTTCAAGTTTTCTAAATTATCTTCCACTTAAATCTTTATAACAAATAAATTTAAAAGTATAGATAGATTAATTTGTAATGTGATCGTGAGAGCACCAAGTCTTAAAGACTTTCTTCAAGGGTTCATTCAAGCATATGTTGGTAAGAGACATGAGATTGATGAACTTAGGAGCTCAAATGGGTCATCTTAGTTCAGTCGTGCAAGGTTGGAACTCACAAGTTTGGCATTCTCAAGGAGCTTAAATGGGTTGTTTTAATGCAAGTGCGCATGGATGGAGTTGGTGGTGTTTAATGCTAATAATTTCTCCAACAAATGGTAATAAAGAGCCAAAATATCTTCATTTTCCAAAGGGGATAGAACATCTCATGCCTAACCATGAGATACTCACCTTCAGCCATGAGTTAGAGCCAAAATATCTTTATTTGCAAAAGGAATAGAATATCCACATCTAGCCATGAGAAAGTCACATTCAGCCATGCGAAGAGGTCTAGAAGGCACACAAGCACTTGCAGGATTCATCTTAGGCACATGGCTTCTTTGACGGAGCGGAAGCATGAAAATTATTAGATTAGAACATTGAATTCAAAAATTTTCTTCTAGGGTCTCATGCATCATGCAAGATTCAATTTTTACCTATTGATTTCAATGTTTAATTGTATACTAAAACTCTTTTAATATGTATTTGGATCTATGTTTGCCATTTAAGATTTTAGAATTAATAGATTAATTCATTAGAACCCTAGATTAAATCAAGAATATGTACACTAACCTTTTGATGCACTGTAGTTGTGTTTGGTACCTTTGTGAAGCACTTAGAACCCCAAATGTTGTCCCTCTAGCTTGTGCACACCAAGATCACCAATGGCAGCCGCTTGAACAGCTTCTAAAGCCTTGCCAACCAATTAGAAAATAGGGATTTTCCTTTAGAGATATTGTAGATGTATACAAGACACTAGAAACGATTTCTAGCAATTTTAATTCAAAAGAATTTTGGCAATTCTCTTTGAATTGATGAGAGATGAAGAAGAAGAGAGGAAGAGAGTGTCACACCCTACTCCTCCGTAAGATGTAACATGATCCCGTAGTATACCTAATGAATTACCATACTTCGCCTACTGGTAACCCATTAAATATACTACAAGGGATTTTAAAATAATTTTCGTGAAATTAAATAGTGGTGGGAATGCTAAATATTTCTTAAAAAGCCTTTAAGTGAAATTTTGATCATGGATAAAATCATCGATTAAAATCTGGTGTTACAAAAATTTTTTAAAATTTCAGCAGAGTGCCAGCTGTATTTTGAGAAAACAGTTCTTCAAACCTGAAAAAGAAAATGCTCCCAATATGTTTTCTCAAATACAACTCCAATAAACTTCATTTCATCTCACAATTCAATCTCAATAATCAAATCAATTCATTGTCAAACTGACCTCACCATAAAAGAAACATTTCATTGATTACAAGACTCAAAAGTTAATATTACAAAACTATACAGTTAAATGAAATCTTAAATTTACATTATAATAATTTGCATTTAATTACATACCAAAATATTTTACAATATTTTTTATACAACTGCTCAAATAATTTACATACATATGTTCACATGCATACATCAAAATCTATATATATGGGTATACCTATGATATACCTGGAGTTGATCTGAATATGTCTTCAAGGCGCAGCTACAGGAATTCTCACTCAGTTACTCTATCCTTACTTTCACCTGCGACAGCATACAAAGCTATTGCTGAGTAGTGAACTCAGTGGTGTACAACTATAACTTAAAATATAGTACAATATACCTTAGCAAAATTACAGCAAATAATTTGAAAATCTAGATACTCATCAAATTCCAAAAATCAAAATATTCATTGCCAATAATATAAATCATTTGTATAAAATGACTTTGATCAAAAAATTCAATTTATCAAATCACACTAAACATTTAAGGTAATTCCAACAATTTATGGAAATAAAGATTAATTCCAATAAAATCAATTATGCATAAATTCCAATTGAAATTGAATTTCTTTACTATTCAAAAACTATTCTTTATCTTACTAACTATGCAAGACTAATCCGAAAGGGCCATCTCCAAGGTGATTCTAACTCCCTATGATTGGAGAGGTCGAATCGAATTCTAATTCCCTATGATCGAGGAGGTCGAATCATCGTGCACAGTACACACCACAATAATGAAACTTCCGAAAGGGCCATAACAAAAAAAAAAAAAAAAACTTATATCTAACCTCTAATAAGAGGAGAATCTAAGCCTGTGCACGTACCATGGTAATCAAAACAAAGCTAACTCCATTGTCTCCTCAACAAATGAGAGAGACAGGTAATAACCTAGTCAAGCATCTATAGTGAGATATATAACAATATCATAAATCTCTTTGTCTTTTTTGTGAGCATAAATCACAACACAATTCAATTCAAAGTCAATTCCAATATCCAATAATTTTTATGCTCATCACAGTTCAAAACATAAATTTGCATTTTTCCATATAAATTGCTCATCACAATTAAAAACATATTCTATCACAATTTTCTAAAACATAATTTAGTCAATCCACAATAATGCTTAATACTTGTTGAAATATTATTTCACAAAGCTAAATTCATACATACTATAATAATTTCAATAATCATTGAATTAAATCCAATACTTGATAAACATAATACATAAGGAAAATAATGTCATTTAATCATATGAAATATTCAGAACAAAATTAATTAAAAACTAGCTATGCACAAACCTCTGATGAGTCACCTCTTGGCCTTGACTCAGTGGGTCTTTTCCCTTTCCAGTGTCTTTTCTAACTGAAACACATAATTTAAAGTGTTTCAGTACTCATTTAAATTGTTTCTAATAATAAGGTTCAATAATTAAATTTTATTAATACTATTCCTTTCAATAGTCAACCTATAATGTTGACCTTTAATGTACACTAGGTGAATTAGTTTTAATGTCACTAATATGTTCCATTTTTCATTCCTCACATGTTGATATATGTTGCCAATTTCATTCAAAGCTTATTGCATTTTTATTGCAATTATTCAAATTTCATGGCCAATGTTTACTGTCTATTAAATAAGGCTACAATGTAAATTTAACAGATTTCTCTTCATTAAATTGTTTCTCATTGTGTCTTCTTTAATTTCCTTTTTGAATCACTCCATTTGGAGTGGTATAACTTAAGTTATGGTCATTTAACCATAACTAGGTCAAAGTTAAATTTTAACTTCCTTATTAGGGATTTTCGGTTCTGATTTTACTAATTTATTTGGATTGTTTGTAATCACATTGACGTCTAGCATTCTTCATAAGTATTGTTGCTCTATGTCTTAGGGACAACAAAAAATTTTGCTTACCATTTTTCAAGTCTTATAGAATTCTTTATAGACAAATTGTTAACTTGGACTCAAAGGTCCTATATTGGCATGGTCCTCAATTAGGTCAATGGTTTTGACCTTAAATTCTGACCTTATACATTTATAATTGAGAAAGTTGTCTAAAACAAAGTTTTAGGTCTCTTTCTTAGCTTTCCAGATTGGTATGGCACATTACATTGGGAGATTTCTTGTGGGAGATATGCCTATTTGAATTTTCTGGACTTAATGGTCAATTGTACCAATTCAAAATTTTATACATCAAGTTGATCAAATTAATTGACCTATTTTTCTTGGTTTCTGGGTTTTGGTCTAATTACTAATTTGTAGGTCTATGTATTATTGAATTTTTGGCACTGATTTCAGGTCATTTGGAGTTCTATGGACAAAGTTATGGTCATTTTACTATTGCTGGTCAAGTTGCACTTATATTGCAAAGTTTAGGTCATTTTTAGGTCAAAGTCAATTCGGCCAGTTTTTGTATCCCGATTTTGGCGATCATTTTGACTTGGGAATTGGCATTTTATGGGCTTGGTGGTCTTCACCAAAGTTGTAGCCCTATGTCTAAGCTTTCCAACGGTATAAATTTCACATCATTTGGACCAGTTTTGAGTGAGTTATGGCCAAAAAACTGATTATTGTTCATAGGTCAAATTCTGGGTTCATATGTTATTCTAATCTAGATTTGGTCATTCTTTTAGGTCACTTCTAGATAGAATTTGGGCAACACTTCTGCATGAAAGTTGGCCTATTTTATGTCTAGTTTCACCTTCAATTGGCCTCATACTAATTGGAGTCACATCTTTACACTTATAACCTAATTTATATGCTGTCAACAATCACAACCTACATAAGAGAATTTACACTCCCAATTTGGCAATCCTCCTCCTCCCAATACTTCAATATTCATTCTTGGCACTTCTATATTTATTCAACACAATTCCAGAAAAGTAAATTGGGCAAAATACTCAAATAATATAGGCTCCCATGGCTGCCTAAAATTGGGCAGTCCAATAACTCAACAATTCCATCAATTTTCATCACCCATCAACTCATCTCAAGCTAAATATAAACTTTACTTAAGAAAGGAAGTGAATTGGACCCTTATCTCTTTCTGGAGCTTGCTCAAACCTTAACAAAACTCCTTCTTTTTGCTTCTAATATGCTGCCCAAGGTATGAGGATAAAGTTTAATGAAAGAACCTTAAAGATTTCATGGCTTGATCTTGGTGGATGAGAGCTTGAAGCTTTGGCCATCCATGGAGTTTCCCTTTAGAATTGAATTCGGCTTGAAGATGAAATGAAGAAGAAGAAGTGGCTGAAGTGGGTATGCTGTCCACTTAATGAATATACAAATCCATAGTGCTCCACTAAGGTAGATTAAATGTTTAATAATCCAAATTTTTCCTTAATTGTAATTATGCCCCACATTCCTCACTATTTACCATTTATGTCAAATTTTCTATTTTTATGATATTTTCAAAATTTAATACTACTAATTTTTCATGAAAATTTAGGTCAAAAGTCAATCTAGGTATTAATTGGCCAAAATGCCCCTCTTCGGGTTGTATTTCGGATTTTTCGGTACTACCAATTAATTCCTTGACCCGCCGATTTCTTTAATTTTCGCTTTCTTTTATACTGACTTACTAATTTTTTTTCTTGACATTTTCACTGTCAATTTTACCTCCGTAGACCTTTAATTAGGTCCCGAAAATATTTTCCAGGGTTTCCCACGATCCAGGACTAGTCAACGGTCCTCGACGTAACTTTCCAGTGCGGTCACCCATCGCTACGGTTTCGGCTCATTTAACTTACTTTCATTCTTCTCTTTTATTTTTTCTTAGTTTTTATTGTATTTTCTTTTTATTTATTTCATCATTTTATGCCTGTTTATTGTCACTGAAGTGTAGTTCCAGACATCCTACCTTGTCCAGACCGACATTAGGTCACCGGAGTAGCAGAATGTACGGACTACGTTAAATGAGGGCATTACAAAGAGGCTCAAAGTTGGTGGCACAAATGAGAGAATAACAGATTGATATTTTACTCTTTCATAACATTACATTATATAATTAGGCCATCACTTAAAACCCTTGCCACATGTTATCTTCTGATTGGCCAAAATTTTAATTGACCTAATCACATTAAGCCAAGTGTTAAAGCCAGATCTAATCTTGACTTTGATCATATTACATGATTAGAAGACAAATGACAAGCTTATATGGTGCCATGTGTCACCATCTCACGGTGCCACATGTCACCCTGTGAAATGACCAAACTACCCTTGTGTTGTAATTTTGAGTTCTCAATCCAAAATAATTATTTCTCCTCTTCTAATCAATTTATATCAAATATAAATTAATTAATTAATCTCTATTAATTAATTTTTCATAATTAAATTTATATTTAAACACTTTAAATATAAATTTAACTTATACTATACATCCAATAACCTAGATTTGGTTTCAAGCCATGCTAGGGACTTTGCAATCTTATTGCAAACCAAACCTATTTAATTAATCAATTAAACTCTTTAATTAATTAAGTAAATCATATTTAATTTAGTGATTACTTGTGTATGTGTGTGACTCACTAGGCTTATCAGTAATTGGCAATGAGATATGATATTAACTCTTAATAATATCAGAACTCTTTCTCACCATAAACGATTTCTCTAAATCATTTTATGCACCTCATAGACTATGGTTAACACCTAGCATAGCATGCCATGGCCACCCAATTAGTAATAAGGAATACCTTAAATGAACTTTTTATCATATGTTACCATGCACTATAATCTCTCTGTTGCAAAATCCCAATTCGAGCTGGAGTCATGATTTATGTCAAACTCTATTTGTTATGAATATTATGCTCTCTTTTAATTCTAGTTCTTGATTAAAAAGATTTTCTCATCAGAAACTCTTTTCTGATTAAATCTGTCTGTCCTGGCCAGGAACTTGAAACATCAAGAACAATTAAATAAATATAGGATTTTATCCCTATTTACTAAGAGCAACAGATTTCATCTCGATCAACACCTACCTCCATATATAACTAATAGGAGCCAATACATGCCCATATACCCATACATAGTACAAGTATGAAAGCAGTATCAAACTCAAACCACCTATATACAAGATAACTGTGCTATCTCAAGTCTAAAGATTATATGCACTGATATGATTTATGACAATACATTGACAAGAGTAAACTCCATGTGCTTGTCATAAGTGTCACTGGTTCGGCTTAATTATCATGTATAAGTGCCTATCATATTTGTTATATGGCATGAGACTCACTATATTTATATCTCATATAAATAACTTGGGAACAAACATGATTACAATCTTTCTGGATAAGTCATGTCCTTATTGTGAAGTATCCTCGATTGTGAACCAATTTATGATGCTTTGTGCTAGAAATACTGTCACTCATATTCTTAACAACTTAAGAATAGAATTTTTAACAAAATATCAATGGACCTTTTCTATTATACATAAATATATTATGTAAACAGAAAAGTAAAATTGCTTTTTTATCAATAAAACATGTATAAGATACATACTAAATGATATGCTCTAGGGCATACTACTAACAATCTCCCACTAGCACTAGAGCTATTCATTACAATACCTTAGACCCATCTTCTCAAGATGTCGGTTTAACTAAGCTTATGACATAGGCTTAGTGAATGGATCAGCTAGATTTTTAGCTAATGCTATTTTCTGTATGGCTACATCGCCTTGCCCAACTATCTCTCTGATAATGTGGTAGCACCTTTCTTTGTGTTTAGATTTCTGGTGAGACCGGGGTTCCTTATCTTGTATGACTACTCCATTGTTGTCATAGTGAAGTGGAACTGCTGACTCAATGGAAGGAACTACTGCAAGTTCTGTCACGAACTTCTTTATCCAAATAGCTTCCTTTGCAGCATCTGATGCAGCAATATACTTAGCCTCGGTAGTGGAATCTGTAGTTGTACTCTGTTTGGAACTCTTCCGTCTGACTGCACCTCCATTACAAATGAACATATACCCAGAGGTAGACTTTCTATCATCGATATCTGATTGGAAATCAGAATCAGTATAACCATCCAATTGCAAGTCACCACCTCCATAAATCAAGAATAAGTCCTTAGTTCTTCTCAAGTACTTAAGGATATTCTTGACAGCTATCCAGTGTTTCAAAACTGGATTGGATTGATACCTGCTTGTTAAACTAACAGCATATGTGATATCTGGCCTAGTACACAACATTGCATACATTAAACTTCTAATAGCTGAAGCATATGGAATCTTCGCCATTTTATCTCTTTCTTCAAGAGTCTTAGGAGACATCTCTTTATGAAGGTGGATACCATGTCCACTGGTAACAGTCCTCTCTTGGAATCAAGCATGTTAAATCTCTTTAACACCTTTTCCAAGTATAGACTTTAGGATAAACCAATTATTCTTTTCGCTCTATCTCTATAAATGCGAATCCCAAGAATAAAGGTTGCCTCTCCTAATTCTTTCATGGAGAATATATTTGATAACCATACCTTTACAGTTGTCAACACACCTGTGTCATTACCCATCAACAAAATGTCATCTACATATAAGATAAGGAAAGTGATCGAACTATCACTAAGCTTCTTATATACACATGGCTCATTCTCATTTTTGATAAAACCAAATGACTTAATGGCTTCATCAAAACGGATGTTCCAACTCCTCGAAGCTTGTTTCAACCCATAAATGGATCGCTTTAGCTTGCATACCTTGGAACCATCTTGGGATTCAAAACCCCTAGGTTGCTCCATGAAAATGTTTTCTTCAATGTATCCATTGAGAAAAGCTTTTTTGACATCCATCTGCTAAATCTCATAATCATAGTATGCAGCTATTGCTAATAGAATCCTAATTGATTTAAGCATGACAACAGGCGAGAAAGTCTCCTCATAGTCGATTCCTTGCCTTTGGCGAAACCCTTTCACTACTAGCTTTGCTTTATAGGTCTTTACCTTTCCACCAGAAAATATTTTCTTCTTGAAAACCCATTTGTTCCCTATAGGTATAATACCTTCAGGTGGGTCAACAAGATCCCAAACTTGATTCTTACATATGGAATCAATCTCGGATTTCATAGCATCAATCCATTTTGAAGAGTCTATATCTGATATAGCTTTTTCATAGGTAAGTGGATCATCTCCATGATCTACTTCTTCATGAGTAAACAACTATTGTTCATCTTCATAAAGGAAACCATTTCTCACTGGTGGGTGAGATATCTTGGTTGATCTGTGAGGAATTATTGTAGATGTTTCATCAATAGGTGTAGGTTAACTAGATGGATCTATATCCATTTGATCTATTGGTTGGTTAGAATTCTCTAATTCTAATTCTATTTGCCTTCCTTTGCCTCCTTGAACATACTGTTGTTCAAGAAATATGACATCTCTACTTACCACAACCTTTTGTGATGTAGGCAAATAAAAATAATATTCAAAACTCCCTTTTGGATATCTAATAAATTGACCTTTTTCTGATCTGGTTTTCTATTTATCAGTTTTCAGCTTTTTGATAGCTTAGCTGGACAACTCCAAATCTTAACATGCTTAAGACTTGGTTTTCTTCCATGCCATATCTCATAAGGTGTGGAAGATACTAATTTTTATGGAATCATATTTAGAATATGCAAAGCTTATTCTTATGCAAATCCCCAAAAGGAGATTGGCATATCAGTATAGCTCATCATACTACGTAACATATCTAATAGGGTATGATTTCTCCTTTCAGATACATCATTCAGCTATGGTGTTCATAGAGGAGTCAGCTGGGAAACAATGCCATGCTCTTTCAAGTATTCATCAGATTCAGTACTCAAGTATTCACTTCTACGATCTGATCGAAGAGCTTTAATACTTTTTCCTGTTTGATTTTCTACTTCAGATTTAAATTCTTTAAACTTTTCAAAGGATTCATGTTTATATTTCATCAAATACAAATACCCAAACCTTGATTTGTCATCAGTAAAGGTAATAAAATAATGAAAAACATCTCTATCCTTTTCCTTAAATGGACCACATACATCACTATGTATTAGATCCAAAATATTTTAGCTATTATTCCTTGTCCAACAAAGGTTGATCTAGTCATTTTGCCCTGAAGGCAGGATTCATAAGTTGGAGTAGGTCCAGAACCCAATGAGGATAAAATCCTCATTTTTTCCAGTTTTGCAATCCTATCTTCTGCAACGTGACCTAATTTTAAGTGCCAAATATATTTTGAACTTGAGTTGATTTTCACCATGGCATTGCATTCATTTAGATCACTTGCATTCAATTTGTATTTGTCATTATTATCCAAATAATAAAGACCATCATGCATATAACCCGAGCCAATATATTTATTTCCAAAACAAATATTGCAAACATCATCTGTGAACTGAAATTCATAGCCATTCCTAGTCAAACTAAATATCGAAATGATGTTATTCAAAGCATCAGGTACATATAAAATATTATTCAAACACAAAACATGTCTAGACATATAAAAAGATTTAGATCTTATGGCTAAAGCTTCAACAGTTGAGCCATCGCCAATCCGGAGTCTAACATCTCAAGAACGCAAGCTGCTACTATTTACTAGTTCCTTCATATCATAAGTGTCACACCTTACCTCTCTGTAAGGCATCACAAGATCCCGTAGAATACCTAATGAACTACCGCACTTCATCTACCGATAATTCATTAAGTACCCTACAAGGGATTTTAAAACAATTTTCTTATTTTTGATAAGTAGTGAGCAATTTCTAATAAGTACTTAAAACATGTAGTTAAACTAAAACTAGTTAATATTTTTGGCCCATTTTATTTTTACGCAAATTTTATAAAAATTTTGACAGAGTTCCCTCTGTATTTTGAGAAACCAGTTCTTCAAATACTTAAAATAAAAGCACTTCCAATAATTTTCTAACCACTGCTTCAAATTCATACTCAATCTTAACCAATTTCTCAAATTCACAAGTTCAATAATTCTCAAAATACTGTCAATCAATATCATTCATATTTCATTTTAAACAAAACAATTTAGATACCTTATTACAACATTTACATTAAGAGAATTTCAAAAGCACAATATATATATTACAACTTTATACAAATTTTATACAAACTGCTCAAGACCCACTTTTACATGTCCATACATTTATGTGCAATATATACATCAAAAGAAGTATTTACAGTTAGGGTATAAATTATACCCGAAGACTTCAAGCTGATGACTCCACACACCTCGAAATGACTCGCTCTGCTCCTCTAGTCTCTGTATCTGCGACAGCAATAAAAGCTATCGCTGAGTACTAGGACTCAGTGGTGCACAATATACTAAAATAATTTTTATGCAAAACTTAAAGCACATTTATTCAAAGATTTGGCTAAACATGAAAATTAAATACAAATCATGCATTGTGAGATTTTAAATGTAAACCAAATTCATTTCAAAGTATCAAAACACATTTCACAAAACCTACAACTAGATCATGCCATTCGAAACAAATAGAATCTCAATAGTTAGAGGCTAAAGAGAAATCACATGAATCTCAATAGCCAAAGGCTAAAGAGAAATCATATCACAGGCTAACTAGCTCAAATATATGGATATCCATTCACATCCTCTTCTACTGGCACACCTCAACACTTCTCCAGAGAAGGAATCAAAATTCGAAACTAATTACCCCCACTAGTCATGCTAGTGAGGTGTTCAAATATATGGTCATGACACTGTGGTTTCAAAACTTATCTTAACAATTTGCTAAACATTGTCATTTCAAATATACACAATAACTTTCACAATTTAAATCAAACATCATAAGAATGCCATAATCCAATATTTCACATTATTCAAAACAATATGCAAAAAATGATTATAAAAGTATACGTTGTGCACAAACCTCAAACGAGTCGCCTGTTGGCCTTAACTCGACTCCTCGGGTTCTGTCCCGGTATTCTTTTTCCACTGAAACACGCAATTTTTACAATGTTTCAGTACTAGAACTTAAAATAAATCCAAAATAAACTTAGCTCTACATTTACCTAGCTCTAACGTGTTAAATTCGACGTTCTCAAAATTTTGTGTTTCGGGTTACTATTCACTGCACTATTCTAGTCAAATAGTTGACTTTTTAAGGCTTACTAGGTATGGGAACTCTAGCTTCACCCACATACCACATTTTGGTCATTAAACTTGTTGGTTTTGGTCATTTTCTCAAAGCTTAGGTCATTTTGGCAAAATTGCCAATTTTTGGTTTTGGTTCTCCGAAGTTGCACTGTTCCATTGGTCGACCTACTGTTGGAATTTGACAAAACTTCCTTCATAGAAAATGTTCCTTATTATCTTAAGTGTATTCTCATTTTTGGATCACCCCAATCGGAGTTTTGTAGCTCAAGTTATGGCCAAAATAAAATTACTGTTCACGTGCAATCGCTCATGCCGCAATTTTGGTCCGTGCATTTTTGATCCAACTTTGCTCAGTAATTTGATCAAGTTAAGTCCATAATTTGGTCTAACTTTCTTCATATTAAATGTTCTAATATGTCTTATGTTTCCATCGGTTCAAGAATAGCCTAAACCCGAGTTTTCTAGAGAGAGTTATAGCCCTTCAAACATTACTGCTCAATGGTAATTCTGCAGAGTTGCAGGTTTGGTAAGTCAACTTTGCTCAATAATCTGACTAGGTTAGTGGCATAATTTGGGTGATGTTCTTCATTAAAGTTTTAGATCTATATCTTATCTAATTACGGTTAAAATTTCAGGTCAATTTGACCTACCTAGCTCTAGTTATGACCAAATGAGCGATCGCTCATTTGGTCATTTGGTGCGATGTGACTGCTCTCACTTCACTTTGGTCAATTGTTTCACTAAGTTTTGGTCAGTTTTTGGCCATGGTTCCTTAATGAAAATTATGCTATTTTATGTTTATTTTCATCCCCAATTGGTGGCATATCAATTAGACTTGTAACATTTGAGTTTTGGTCCTTCAAAGTGGGTTTGGTCATGCTGCCAGCAGCATGACCATTGGACCTACGAATTTGGTTCTAATTCCAACAATTCCCACACATCTCTTTTGGTCATTATTGACATTTTTTTTATCTCATAATAGACCAAAGTCATCATTTAAGAATTTCTTCAAAATTTGGTTCACAAACCCTAGCATTCAAACCCTAATCTCACTAACTCTTGCATTTAACCATTTCAATGCCTTTAACTATCATCACTTAACTCATTAAGGTTCATATTTTTTTCCAAGTCAATCAAGCCATGCAAATTACACTCTCCACAATGCTGGCCGAAATTCCCTCTCTTCCTAATCATGCAATATTTTTCAATTTCTTCATATAATCCATCATATATACTGAAAAGAAGAGTTGGATTAGCTTACCTTAAGTGAGCAGAATTTGTCTATCCAATTCTTCAACTTTGCTTGATTTATTTACTCCCAATCTTCTTATCAAAGTTCAAATACAAGTTTTAGTTATGGGAGGTAAAGATTTCATGGCAAGATTTAAGGTTTAAAGGAAGCTTTTAATGGCTTCAATGGAGGTTTCACTCATGGGGAAGCAAGGGAATTTCGGCTGGTTTGGGTTGGGAGAGAAGATGAGGGTAATTTTTTTTTCTTTGTTTTATTTTTGTCTTACTCAATGGATATTTAACTTGGTCAACTTTGGTAGGAAATTAAAAATCAATTATGACATCATTTTGATGTCATAAAGTAATGTAGTTAGCCTTTTTCTTTTCTTTTCTTTTCTTTTTTTGTTTTTATTTATTTATTTATCTATTAGTTATTTAATCTAATTCCTGATCCCAAAGTTTTCCTTTCTCTGATTTTATTTGACAGTTAGGTCAGGAGTCAGCTCTCGGGGTCAATTGACCAAATTGCCCCTCGCAGGTTCATCCCGGTTTGTAAATAATCCAATATTTCTTCCGGCTCCCTGACCTAATTATTTAACTGACTTAACAGTTCTTTTTTGTGATTTTCTCTTTTCCACTGTGTTCATTAGGGTCCTAAGGACCGCAGCGTCACTTTTTACGATTCGAAATTTGAGTTTAAAATGACTTCGCAGTCGTTCCCGAGGAGGTCACTCATCGCTGTGAGTCTCGGCTTGTTTAACCTCTTATGTTCTATTTTTCTTATTTATAGTTAACTAATTAAACATTACTAATTATTTGTGTTTATGGCTTCTCAAGTTGTCTAAGTGTGGCCTTAATCCCATTAATTGTCCGGACCGACACCGGTCACCGGAACAGTGAAATATACCAGGCTATACCAATAGGGGTGTTACAATTCTCCCCCCCTTAAATAAATTTCGTCTCAAAATTTTACCTGGTATCAATCTCTGAATAGCTGTGGGTGTTGTCTCCTCATGTCCTCCTCTCGTTCCCAAGTAGCTTCTTGGCCTGAATGATGGTTCCACAGCACTTTTACCAACGGTATCTGGTTATTTCGTAGCTGCTTCACCTCATAAGCCAGAATCTTTATGGGTTCTTCTTCATATGTGAGGTCTGGATTCACTTCTATTTCTTCTACTGGTAGTACATGAGATGGGTCTGTTCAATACCTCCTCAACATAGACACATGGAAGACATTATGTATCTTCTTCAACTCTGGAGGTAGTGCCAACCGATATGCCAAAGGACCCACTCTTTCCAATACCTCATATGGCCCGATAAAACAAGGACTTAGTTTCCCCTTTCGGCCGAATCTCATAATCCTCTTCCAAGGAGAAACCTTGAGGAAAACTTTCTCACCCACTGCATACTCAATATCCCTTCTTTTCAAATCAACATAGGACTTTTGACGGTCTGATGCAGTTTTAAGTCGACCCCTGATCACCCTGATTTTCTCTTCAGTCTGTTGAACAATTTCAGGTCCAATCATTTTTCTTTCACCCACGTCATCCCAACACAACGGGGTTCTACATTTTCTGCCATACAAAGCTTCATATGGAGGCATCCCAATGCTTGATTGATAGCTGTTGTTATAAGCAAACTCAATTAAAGGCAAGTGTGTATCCCAACTGCCCTCAAACTCAAGCACACAAGCCCGTAGCATATCCTCCAAGATCTGAATTACCCTCTCAGATTGGCCATCTGTCTGTGGGTGGAATGCAGTACTGAAGTTTAATCTAGTTCCTAAGGCTCTCTGAAGATTACCCCAGAATCTAGAAGTGAACCTAGGATCTCTGTCTGACACGATAGATACTGGCACTCCATGCAATCTCACAATCTCATCGATGTATAACTTGGCCAATCTTTCTAAACTGTAGTCCATCCGATCGCGTAAAATGAGCAGATTTAGTCAGTCTGTCAACAATGACCCAAACTGCATCATGACTCTTCTGTGTCCTCGGAAGTCCCATCACAAAATCCATCGTTATTCTCTCCCACTTCCACTCTGGCACTGGTAGTGGATGTAACAACCCAGTGGGAACTTAATGCTCTACCTTCACTTGCTGACAAGTTAGGCATTTGGATACAAACTCTTCTACATCTCTCTTCATACCCATCCACCAGTAATGCTCCTTTAGCCCTTTATACATTTTTGTGCCACCAGGGTGCATGGCAAAAGGAGACTCATGTGCTTCCTTCAAAATGATTTTGCCTCAAATCAACATCACTAGGAACACATATTCTGCCCTGGTGTAGCAATAGACCATCATCTCTGATTGAGAATTCTGGTTTCTTGCCCTGTCGGACTTCTCCCATCAACTCGATACTCGATCATTACGAGCAATTCTAATCTGATCAATCAACACTGGCTGTACATGCCATGCAACTGCTGTCTGCCCATCATCATTAATCTTTAAACTGGCATGTAATGATCTCAACTCATGTACCAAAGACAAAGGAGTAACCCGTAGACTTGCCATAGTCTTGCGACTTAAGGCGTCAGCCACAATATTAGCTTTCCCTGGCTGATAGTCTATCAGACAATCATAGTCTTTTATCAACTCTAACCATCTCCTCTGTCTCAAATTCAGCTCTTTCTGGGTGCCCAAATACTTTAAACTCTTATGATCTGTGTAGATATAACACTTCTCCCCATACAAATAATGTCTCCAGATCTTAAGAGCAAACACAATGGCTGCAAGCTCCAAGTCATGTGTCGGATAATTCCTCTCATGCAGTTTTAGCTGGCGTGATGCATAGGAAATGACATTTCGATCTTGCATCAACACACAACCTAACCCATTATGAGAAGCATCACTATATACTGTATATTCTTTACCCGGAGTAGGTAAAGTCAGGATTGGAGCTTCAGTCAAACATTTCTTCAATTCATCAAAACTCTATTGGCATTTATCCATCCACTGAAATTTTACATCTTTTCTAAGCAGCTTGGTCAATGGAGATGCCAATATGGAAAATCCCTTCACAAATCTACAGTAGTATCCAGCTAAACCCAGAAAACTACGAATCTCTGTGACATTTCTGGGTGGCCTCCAATTAAGGACAGCTTCAATCTTACTTAGATCTACCTTGATGCCCTCTTCTGATACTACATGCCCCAAGAAAGATATTTCTTTCAGCCAAAATTCGCACTTCGACAATTTGGCATATAGCTGTTTCTCCCTCAAAGTCTGCAGTACAATCCGCAGATGTCTATCATGCTCTTCTGCATTCCTCGAATAGACCAATATATCATCTATGAATACCACAACAAACTAGTCGAGGTATGGTCTGAAAATAGTGTTCATCAGATCCATAAAAGCAGCCGGAGCATTAGTTAACCCGAATGGCATAACTAGGAATTCATAATGGCCATAGTGGGTTCTGAAGGCAGTTTTAGGAATACTTTGCTCTTGTACCTTCAGCTGATAATAACCTGATCTCAGGTCAATTTTGGAGAACAATTGCACCCTCAACTGATCAAACAAGTCATCAATGCGGGGCAATGGATATCTATTCTTTATTGTCACCTTATTCAACTGCCGATAATCAATACACAAGTGGAGAGTGCCATCTTTCTTCTTTACAAACAACACTGGCGCTCCCCAAGGTGACACACTAGGGCGGATAAAGCCCTTGTCAAGCAATTCTTGCAATTACACTTTCAACTCTTTCAATTCTGCAGGTGCCATTCTATATGGCGTTATGGAGATTGGATCCACACCAGGCATAACATCAATTTCAAACTGCACCTCTCTTTCTGGAGGTAATCCTGGCAATTCATCAGGAAACACATCCGGAAAGTCACATACCGTAGGGATGTCCCTTAGTGCTGGACTCCCCACTTGGGTGTCTATCACATGTGCCAAGTATGCTTCACACCCCTTTCTGATCATTCTTCTGGCTAGTGCAGCCGAAATGATGTTTGATGGCAGTAAATGCCTCTCCCCGTGTATTACCACATCACTGTACAGAGGGAGACCAAAAGTGACTGTCTTCAGTCTACAGTCAATCATAGCATGATGCCTGGCTAACCAATCCATGCCCAAGATAATATCATACTCTCTGAAGGGCATCTCAATCAAGTCTGACAGGAAAACATGTCCTTGGATCACCAAAGGACAGTCTCTATAAATTCTGTTGACCCGGACCTCTTGTCCTAATGGACTAGTTACTAGCACTTCAAAACCCATTTGCACACATGGAACAGCAAGTGAACTAACTATGCTAGCACTAACATATGAATGGGTTGAACCCGGATCAAACAATACAAATACATCTTGACCAGAGATAGAAAATGTACCAGCTACCACATCAGAAGTCTCAGCCTCTTCTCGCTGTTTCATTGCGTAGATTCAGTTGAAGCACTTCCTTGTGCCGATTGACCAATCGTGCCTCGATCGCTCAAGTAGTGCCTCTACCTCTGCCTTCCTCCGCCAAATGATCGTGAACCTGCGGGAGCGTAACTCTGAATAGATCCTTCAGCAGTAGTAGGAGCTGGACCATATCTCGGAGCACTAGTACAGTCTTTAGCTATATGGCCCTTGCCTCCACAGTTAAAACAGGCTCCAGTGGCCCAATAACATTCCCCCCCATGAATCTTGCCACAAGTCTCACAGGGGCGGGCAAAATGTGAACCTCGCCGATCACGAGACCTAGGGTTCTCTCGTCTGCAGAATCGCCCCTACCAAATCTTTCCACCTCGACCCTGCTGGGTCCACTAAACTTCTTTTTCTTTCTAGAGGTAGCACCGTAACTCTGCTCAACCGAGTTTTCCCTTGTCTTTTCTCGATTTCTCGCCTTTTCCTTCATCAGGTTGCTTCTGCTTCAACTCTCTCCAGTTCAAGTGCTTGGGACATAAGTTCTGAGAAGTTGCTGTGTCGAAATCCCACAACTTGCATCCTTATGCTGGGCTTCAAACCCGTCTCAAATCTCTTGCATCTTGCTTTGCTGGTAGTAAGGAGACTCCCAGCATAATGACTCAGGCGGGAGAACTCCCTCTCATACTCTGCCACTGATCGATTTCCTTGTTTCAAACTTAAAAATTCTTGCAACTTCTGATCAACATATGCGTCTGGGATGTATTTCTGTCTGAACTCTCTAATGAAGTCATCCTGTGTCAAGATCGTGGTTTAGCCAAGTCGTGGGGATGGTCTTCCACCACCATACGCATCCCTGCGAAGAGCGGCACGAGTATTCAAACTTCAGTTCATCTTGGCGGGTGACTTCTTAAATACTCTGTCCATTCTTTCAAGCCATTGCTCTGCCTCTAAAGGGTCCACTGTACCCTTAAATTCTGTAGCCCCATACTTTAGTAATTTATCATACTGTCTGGCTGGAGGTAGTGGTTGTGCTACAGGTGGTTGGGGTGGAGCTTGAACAGGCATACCCCCAGCCATTTGTTGAAACATCGCGACATCTGTGTCAGGCGAATCTGGCAGGAATCGCTGCATTTGTGGGGTTGGTGCTGCTGACCCACTGACATTCGGTAAAGCTGGGGCTTCCCCTTGTGCCTCAGCTTCAACAGACTGCTCAACTGAGCGATCCCCTTCTTCCATTTCAGGCTGAAGTTAGGGTATCTCCTGAACAAGTAACACAAGGAGATTTCCCTCCGTTAGTTCATATTCATGATGTAATGCACTGTATGTAACAATTATGGACATTGAGCAGTTGTACTTAACAAAGAAAAGCACAAATTCACAAGTTAAAACATACTTTAAAAATTTGCTCTGATACCACTAAAACATGTCACACCTTACCCCTCTGTAAGGCATCACATGATCCCGTAGAATACCTAATGAACTACCGCACTTCATCTACCGATAATTCATTAAGTACCCTACAAGGGATTTTAAAATAATTTTCTTATTTTTGATAAGTGGTGAGTAATTTCTAATAAGTACTTAAAATATGTAGTTAAACTAAAACTAGTTAATAATTTTGGCCCATTTTATTTTTACGCAAATTTTATAAAAATTTTGATAGAGTTCCCTCTGTATTTTGAGAAACCAGTTCTTCAAATACCTGAATTAAAAGCACTTCCAATAATTTTCAAACCACTGCTTCAAATTCATACTCAATCTTAACCAATTTCTCAAATTCACAAGTTCAATAATTCTCAAAATACTGTCAATCAATATCATTCATATTTCATTTTAAACAAAACAATTTAGATACCTTATTACAACATTTACATTAAGAGAATTTCAAAAGCACAATATATATATTACAACTTTATACAAATTTTATACAAACTGCTCAAGACCCACTTTTACATGTCCATACATTTATGTGCAATATATACATCAAAAGAAGAATTTACAGTTAAGGTATAAATTATATCCGAAGACTTCAAGCTGATGACTCCACACACCTCAGCAGCTCAGTCTGCTGCTCCTCTAGTCTCTCAGATCACAAGAATAAAGCTATCACGAGTACTAGGACTCAGTGGTGCACAATATACTAAAACAATCTTTATGCAAAACTTAAAGCACATTTA
Organism: Hevea brasiliensis; assembly: GCF_030052815.1. Lineage (NCBI taxonomy): Eukaryota > Viridiplantae > Streptophyta > Magnoliopsida > Malpighiales > Euphorbiaceae > Hevea > Hevea brasiliensis. The sequence continues at coordinate 45,466,008 of NC_079509.1, forward strand.
TTCAAAGATTTGGCTAAACATGAAAATTAAATACAAATCATGCATTGTGAGATTTTAAATGTAAACCAAATTCATTTCAAAGTATCAAAACACATTTCATAAAACCCACAACTAGATCATGCCATTCGAAACAAATAAAATCTCAATAGTCAGAGGCTAAAGAGAAATCACATGAATCTCAATAGCCAGAGGCTAAAGAGAAATCATATCACAGGCTAGCTAGCTCAAATATATGGATATCCATTCACATCCTCTTCTACTGGCACACCTCAACACTTCTCCAGAGAAGGAATCAAAATTCGAAACTAATTACCCCCACTAGTCGTGCTAGTGAGGTGTTCAAATATATGGTCATGACACTGTGGTTTCAAAACTTATCTTAACAATTTGCTAAACATTGTCAGTTCAAATATACACAATAACTTTCACAATTTAAATCAAACATCATAAGAATGCCATAATCCAATATTTCACATTATTCAAAACAATATGCAAAAGATGATTATAAAAGTATACGTTGTGCACAAACCTCAAACGAGTCCCCTGTTGGCCTTAACTCGACTCCTCGGGTTCTGTCCCGGTATTCTTTTCCACTGAAACACGCAATTTTTACAATGTTTCAGTACTAGAACTTAAAATAAATCCAAAATAAACTTAGCTCCACATTTACCTAGCTCTAACGTGTTAAATTCGACGTTCTCGAAATTTTGTGTTTCGAGTTACTATTCACTGAACTATTCCAGTCAAATAGTTGACTTTTTAAGGCTTACTAGGTATGGGAACTCTAGCTTCACCCACATACCACATTTTGGTCATTAAACTTGTTGGTTTTAGTCATTTTCTCAAAGCTTAGGTCATTTTGGCAAAATTGCCAATTTTCGGTTTTCGTTCTCCGAAGTTGCACTGTTCCATTGGTCGATCTACTGTTGGAATTTGACAAAACTTCCTTCATAGAAAATGTTCCTTATTGTCTTAAGTGTATTCTCATTTTTGGATCACCCCAATCAGAGTTTTGTAGCTCAAGTTATGGCCAAAATAAAATTACTGTTCACGTGCACTGTTCATGCTGCAATTTTGGTGCTGGCAGATTTTTTATCCAACTTTGCTCAGTAATTTGATCAAGTTAAGTCCATAATTTGGTCTAACTTTCTTCATATGAAATGTTATACTATGTCTTATGTTTCCATCGGTTCAAGAATTGCCTAAATCCGAGTTTTCTAGAGAGAGTTATAGCCCTTCAAACATTACTGCTCAATGGTAATTCTACAGAGTTGCAGGTTTGGTAAGTCAACTTTGCTCAATAATCTGACTAGGTTCGTGGCATAATTTGGGGTGATGTTCTTCATGAAAGTTTTAGATCTATATCTTATCTAATTACGGTTAAAATTTCAGGTCAATTTGACCTACCTAGCTCTAGTTATGACCAAATGAACAGTTACTGTTCATTTGGTCAGTTTGGTGCAGTGGCAGCCTGCTCTCATTTCACTTTGGTCAATTGTTTCACTAAGTTTTGGTCAGTTTTTGGCCATGGTTCCTTAATGAAAATTATGCTATTTTATGTTTATTTTCATCCCCAATTGGTGGCATATCAATTAGACTTGTAAAATTTGAGTTTTGGTCCTTCAATGTGGGTTTGGTCATGCTGCTAGCAGCATGACCATTGGACCTACGAATTTGGTTCTCATTCCAACAATTCCCACACATCTCTTTTGGTCATTATTGACGTTTTTTTATCTCATAATAGAACAAAGTCATCATTTAAGTATTTCTTCAAAATTTGGTTCACAAACCCTAGCATTCAAACCCTAATCTCACTAACTCTTGCATTTAACTATTTCAATGCCTTTAACTATCATCACTTAACTCATTAAGGTTCATATTTTTATCCAAGTCAATCAAGCCATGCAAATTACACTCTCCACAATGCTGGCCGAAATTCCCTCTCTTCCTAATCATGCAATATTTTTCAATTTCTTCATATAATCTTATTCATTTCTACCCTAAATCCATCATATATACTAAAAAGAAGAGTTGGATTAGCTTACCTTAAGTGAGCAGAATTTGTCTACCAATTCTTCAACTTTGCTTGATTTATTTACTCCCAATCTTCTTATCAAAGTTCAAATACAAGTTTTAATTATGGGAGGTAAAGATTTCATGGCAAGATTTAAGGTTTAAAGGAAGCTTTTAATGGCTTCAATGGAGGTTTCACTCATGGGGAAGCAAGGGAATTTCGGCTGGTTTGGGTTGGGAGAGAAGATGAGGGTAATTTTTTTTTTCTTTGTTTTATTTTTGTCTTACTCAATGGATATTTAACTTGGTCAACTTTGGTAGGAAATTAAAAATCAATTATGACATCATTTTGATGTCATAAAGTAATGTAGTTAGCCTTTTTCTTTTCTTTTCTTTTCTTTTTCTGTTTTTTTTTATTTATCTATTAGTTCTTTAATCTAATTCCCGGTCCCGAAGTTTTCCTTTCTCTGATTTTATTTGACAGTTAGGTCAGGAGTCAGCTCTCGGGGTCAATTGATCAAATTGCCCCCGCAGGTTCATCCCGGTTTGTAAATAATCTAATATTTCTTCCGGCTCCCTGACCTAATTATTTAACTGACTTAACAGTTCTTTTTCATGATTTTCTCTTTTCCACTGTGTTCATAAGGGTCCTAAGGATCGCAGCGTCACTTTTTACGGTTCGAAATTTGAGTTTAAAATGACTTCGCAGTCGTTCCCGAGGAGGTCACTCATCACTGTGACTCTCGGCTCGATTAACCTCTTATGTTCTATTTTTCTTATTTATAGTTAACTAATTAAACATTACTAATTATTTGTGTTTATGGCTTCTCAAGTTGTCTTAAGTGTGGCCTTAATCCCATTAATTGTCCGGACCGACACTGGTCACCGGAACAGTGAAATATACCAGGCTATACCAATAGGGGTGTTATAATAAGAAATGTGAAAACTGACATCATTATCTAAAACCCAAACTGTAGATGAACTATGAGCATCATCAACATCTAAATAAAAAGATATAGACATACCTTCTGATGGTGTATCCTTCTTATTCTTCAGAGAAGCAAGATACTCTCGGCAGTTCCTTTTCCAGTGCCCATCTTTCTGGCAGTGGAAACACTTTCCTTTGCCTCCATCAGCTTTGGTCTTCCTTTTCTGTTTAGCTATCTTCTTGGAAGGACTAGGAATTTGAGGTTTCTTTTTATTATTGCCCTTCTTCTTGTTGGACTTTCCAGCAGAAGAAGATGCGATTAAAGCTACCACTTTCCCTTTATTGCTCAGCATATTCTTTTGAGCAATAACTAGCATGTTAAGTAAACCAGCCAAGGTGTATTCCTACTTAGTCATATGGAAATTTGTTACAAAATTCCCAAATGACTCAGGAAGGGACTGAAGAATCAAATCCGTTTGCAATTGAAAATCAATGTTAAAGTCAAGATGTTCCAGCTACTCAATAAGTTGAATCATCTTGAGGACATGATCCCCAACATTTTGTCCCTCAGACATTGTCATGCTAAATAGCTGCCTAGATATCTCATACCTGGCATTCCTGTTATGTTCACCATATAACTCTTGTAGGTGAAAGAGGATCTCACTTGCACTCTGCATGTTCTCATGCTGCTTCTGTAACTCATTACTCATAGAAGCAAGCATGTAACACTTGGCTCTCATATCATGCACCTTCCACTTGTCCAAAGTTTCATGTTCCTCTTGAGTGGCCTCTGGAGGTAAAGGACCAGGAACATTCGAGTCTAGAACATATCCAATACGTTCTAAGTTCAGGACAAGTTTTAAATTTCATAGCAAATCAGAAAGATTAAGTCCTGTCAACCTATTGTGATCAAGTATGCTCGCAAGGATATTAGATGGTGATGGTTGTGGCGAGCTCATTATTATCAGAAAATTAACTGCAGAAAATAACTAGATTAATTAGTAAATGTATCATGTGTTTAACCAAAATGATTATGATTTTTTAATCAAATTGGTCCTCCCACTAACTTAGCGAATCCTACACTTCCAAAGTAGAAAATGGAAATTCTCGTTGGATGGATTTCTAGTGGGTGATTGAATTCTTATAATCTTATTGATCATCCTCAAGCACATCCATTATTGAAATTACAATAAACTATAAGTGAGAAACTCCTTATCCATCACATCTCATGTGAGGTTCAATCCTTTACCTGGCCCCTAATGCTCAAAATCTCAGGCACATCCATTATTAAATTATTTTGCATTAGTTAAGTTGATCCCATTAAGCCAGTAAACATGCAAATAATTTTAATGTCCTCAGGCACATCCATTATTGGCCACCAAACCATTTACATATTTACAACATCTCTTGCTTAATAATCATTCTTAAGAAAATCTCTTAAATTAATTGCATCATATGCAAGTATTTAAAATTTCTTAAAATAATTGCCTCAATGGAGGGCCCATAATATAATTACCTTTAATTATATCATTTCCAACTTAATCATTTGTTTGGAAGATTTTGTGGTCAGCCTAATTTCTATTATGGTCTCACTTTGCACATTATCCAATTAGCATGCATATATCATATACTTGCATACATTCCCATACATCTCATGCATACATGGATAAATAATAAATATGGTATGATCATGTACTTTCTAAGGGATTTAATTCTGAGCCACTAAGAATTAAATCAGGGCATTCCTAGGTGCATTTCATTCATTCATATTACAAGAGTTGCTGAAGGAGTACATAATCAACACTTGATCTTGAATTCCTCCCACTAGTCCCACCAATGCTCTTGACCTCCTTGATCTTCTTGCAATCCAATTACATAGTAATCCTTGGCATACCAAGGAGAATTTACAAGAACCAAATAAATGAAATTACAACCCAAAAATTATTACAACCTTTATAATACATGCCTCTAAAATTAAATTAATTAATTTACAATCCAAAGAAACATAAAAGAAATAAATCCAATCACATTGGTCTTTTATTGTCCATGATCATCCATCATGCATATCACCATTTAACAATTAAATAAAATATATACACTAAAATTAAATTGAATATCTCATATTCAACTTAAAAATCTAGATTTGAATCTCATTCAAACAAATTTAAAAATTCAAATTTGAGTCACATTCAAACAAATTTAAAAATTTAGATTTGAATCACATTCAAACAAATTTAAAAATTCAGATTTGAATCACATTCAAATAAATTTAAAAATTCAGATTTGAATCACATTCAAACAAATTTAATTGTGTGATTATAATTCTAATTAAACAATTTAATTAGACATAGGCATAATTATGGACATCAAGCATACAACAATTGCATAATTGAAGACCAATATCATGCGCACCATAGTGGTGCTCAAACCATGCACACCATGGTGCACAACCAAGCATATCGCCACCTATTCTTTGCAACCAGCAATGAATCAATCAACTTTTGATCAAATCACACAATTAAATCAGATATTAAACAATCTAAATGGCAAATATAGTGGCTCTAATACCAATTGAAGGAGCAGAAGCATGAAAATTATTAGATTAGAACATTGAATTCAAAAATTTTCTTCTAGGGTCTCATGCATCATGCAAGATTCAATTTTTACCTATTGATTTTAATGTTCAATTGCATATTAAAACTCTTTTAATATGTATTTGGATATATGTTTGCCATTTAAGATTTTAGAATTAACAGATTATATCATTAGAACCCTAGATTAAATCAAGAACATGTGCACTAACCTTTTGATGCACTGTAGTTATGTTTGGTACCTTTGTGAAGCACCTAGGACCCCAGATGTTATCCCTATAGCTTGTCCACACCAAGATCACCAATGGCAGCCCCTTGAACAACTTTTAAATCCTTACCAACCAATTAGAAAATAGGAATTTGCCTTTAGAGAGGTTGTAGATGTAAACAGGACACTAGAAACGATTTCTAGCAATTTTAATTTAAGAGAATATTGGCAATTCTCTTTGAATTGATGAGAGATGAAGAAGAATAGAGGAAGAGAGGCTCAAAGGTGGCGGCACATATGAGAGAATAGCATATTGATATTTTACTCTTTCATAACATCACATTATATAATTAGGTCATCACTTAAAATCCCTGCCATATGTTATCTTCTGATTGGCCAGAATTTTAATTGACCTAATCACATTAAGCCAAGTGTTACAGCTAGATTTAATCTTGACTTTGATTATATTACATGATTGGAAGACAAATGGCAAGTTTATATGGTGCCATGTGTCACCATCTCATGGTGCCACATGTCACCCTGTGAAATGACCAAATTACCCTTGTGTTGTAATTTTGAGTTCCCAACACAAAATAATTATTTCCCCTCATCTAATCAATTTATATCAAATATAAATTAGTTAATTAATCTCTATTAATTAATTTCTCATAATTAAATTCATATTTAAACTCTTTAAATATAAATTTAACCTATACTATACATCCAATAACCTAGATTTGGTTTCAAGTCATGCTAGGGACTTTGAAATCTTATTGCAAACCAAACCTATTTAATTAATCAATTAAACACTTTAATTAATTAATTAAATCACATTTAATTTGGTGATTACTTGTGTATGTGTGTGACTCACTAGGCTCATCACTAATTGGCAATGAGATATGATATTAACTCTTAATATCATCAGAACTCTTTCTTATCATAAATGATTTCTCTAAATCATTTTATGAACCTTATAGACCATGGTTAACACCTAGCAAAGCATGCCATGGCCACCCAATTAGTAATAAGGAATACCTTAAATGAACCTTTTATCATATGTTACCATGCACTAGAATCTCTCTGCTACAAAATCCCAATTCGAGCTGGTGTCATGGTTTATGTCAAACTCCATTTGCTATGAATATTATGCTCTCTTTTAATTCCAGCTCTTGATTAAAAAGATTTTCTCATCAGAAACTCTTTTCTAATTAAATCTGTCTGTCTTGGCCAGGAACTTGAAAAATCAAGAATAATTAAATGAATATAGGACTTTATCCCTATTTACTTAGAGCAACAGATTCCATCTTGATCAACACCTACCTCCATATATAACTAGTAGGAGCCAACACATGTCCATATACCCATACATAGTACAAGTATGAAAGTAGTATCAAACTCAAACCACCTATATACAAGATAACTGTGCTATCTCAAGTTTAAAGATTATATGCACTGTTATGATTTATGACAATACATTGACAAGAGTAAACTCTATGTGCTTGTCATAAGTGTCACTAGTTCGGCCTACTTATCATGTATAAGTGCCTATCATGTTTGTTATATGGCATGAGACTCACCATTCCATCTTATTTATATCTCATATAAATAACTTGGGAACAAACATGATTACAATCTTTCTTGATAAGTCATGTCCTTATTGTGAAGTATCCTCATTGTGAACCAATTTATGATACTTTGTGCTAGAAATACTATCACTCATATTCTTAACAACTTAAGAATAGAATTTCTAACAAAATATCAATGGACTTTTTCTATTACTCATAAATATATTATGTAAACGAAGAAGTGAAATTGCCTTTTTATTAATAAAACATGTATAAGATACATACTAAATGATATGCTCTAGGGCATACTACTAACAATCTTATGAGATGCATTTGGGAGGGTTTTGGGTGCCATGAGGTGCATAGTCAACCATGGGATTGCCTTTAGGCATATGGCTAGCCATGAGACACACTAAGTGAAGGAACGGAAGCGTGAAAAACACAAGTTTATACCATTGAATTCAAAAATTTTCACCTAGGGTCACATGCATCATGCAAGATTTATTTTTATCTATTTGATTTCAATGATAAACAACATATTAGAACTCTTTTAATATGTTTTTAGATCTGTATTTGCCATTTAAGATTTTTAAATTAATCAGATTAATTTTAGAACCCTAGATTAAATCAAGAATGATTACACTGACCTCTTGATGCACTGCAGCATATTTGTGCCTTTGAGATTTGTCTTCAGGACACCAAATATTGTCCCTCTAGCTTGTCCACATCAAGAACACCTATGGCAGCCCTTGAACAGCTTCTAAAGCTTTTTCTATTAATTAGAAATTCAAGTTCTGTCTTTTAAGAGATTAGAGATGTAAACAGGACACTAGAAACAATTTCTAGTGTTCTTAATTCAAGAGATTGATGGCTAATCTCTTTGAATTGATGAGAGATGAAGAAGAATAGATGGAGAGCCTCAAAATGGCGTGACAAAGGAGTGTGGCTACTAGTTGTTTTATTTTTCTCATAACAACACTTATATAGCTAGGTTAACGCATTAAACCCTTGCCACATGTCACCCTTTGATTAGCTCTAGGTTTAAGTGACCCAATCACATTGTGCCAAGTGTCATATTTAATCTTAATTTTAATCATCTTACATGATTAAAAGACATTTGGCAAGCTTATGTGTAATCCCATGTGTCACCATCTCATGGTGCCACGTGTCATACTGTGAAATGACCAAAATGCCCCTGTGTCTTAATTTTGAGTTCTCAACCCAAAATAATTTTTTTTTCTTCTTCTAATTAATTTATATCAAATATAAATTAATTAATTAATCTCTATTAATTAATTTCTCATTAATTAAATTCATATTTAAACACTTTAAATATAAATTTAACTTATACTATACATCCAATAATCTAGATTTGGTTTCAAGTCATGCTAGGGACTTTGCAATCTAATTGCAAACTAAACCTATTTAATTAATCAATTAAACTCTTTAATTAATTAATTAAATTATATTTAAATAGGTGATAACTTGTGTATGTGTGTGACTTACTAGGCTCATCATTAATTGGCAATGAGACATGATATCAACTCTTAATATCATCAGAACTCTTTCTTACTATAAATGATTTCTCTAAATTATTTTATACACCTCATAGACCATAGTTAACACCTAGCATAGCATGCCATGGACACCCAATTAGTAATAAGGTTTACCTTAAATGAACCTATAATCATATGTTACCATGCACTGAAATCTCTCTGTTACAAAATCCCAACTCAAGCTGGAGTCATGGTTTATGTCAAACCCCATTTGCTATGAATATTATGTTCTCTTTTAATTCCAGTTTTTGATTAAAAAGATTTTCTCATCAGAAACTCTTTTCTGAATAAATCTATCTGTCTTGACTAGGAACTTGAAACATCAAGAACAATTAAATGAATATAGGATTTTATCTCTATTTACTTAAAGGAATAGATTCCATCTTGATTAACACCTACCTCCATATATAACTAGTAGGAGCCAACACATGCCCATATACCCGTACATAGTACAAGTATGAAAGTAGTATCAAACTCAAACTACCTATATACAAGATAACTGTGCTATCTCAGGTCTAAAGATTATATGCACTGATATAATTTATGACAAAACATTGACAAGAGTAAACTCCATGTGCTTGTCATAAGTGTCACTGGTTCGGCCTACTTATCATGTATAAGTGCCTATCATGTTTGTTATATGGCATGAGACTCACCATTCCATCTTATTTATATCTCATATAAATAACTTGGGAACAAACATGAATACAATCTTTCTGGATAAGCCATGTCCTTATTATGAAGTATACTCGATTGTGAACTTATTTATGATACTTTGTGCTAGAAATATTGTCACTCATATTCTTAACAACTTAAGAATAATATTTCTAACAAAATATCAATGGACCTTTTCTATTACACATAAATATATTGTGTAAACGGAAAAGTGGAAATGCCTTTTATTAATAAAAAACATGTACAAGATACATACTAAATGATATGCTCTAGGCATACTACTAACAATCTCCCACTAGCACTAGAGCCATTTATTATAATATCTTAGACCTATCTTCTCAAGATGTCAGTCTAACTGAGCTTGTGACAAAGGCTTAGTGAATGGATTAGCTGGATTTTTCAGCTGATGTTATTTTTCTGCATGGCTATATTGCCTTACCCAATTATATCTCTGATAATGTGGTAGTGCCTTTCTATGTGTTTAGATTTTTGGTGAGACCTTAGTTCCTTAGCCTATATGACTACTCCATTGTTGTCATAGTGTAGTGGAACTGCTGACTCAATGGAAGGAACTACTGTAAGTTCTGTCACGAACTTCTTTATCCAAACAGCTTCCTTTGCAGCATCTGATGCAGCAATATATTCAGCCTCTGTAGTGGAATCTATAGTTGTGCTCTGTTTAGAACTCTTTCAACTGACTGCACCTCTATTACAAATGAACACATATCTAGAGGTAGACTTTCTATCATCGATATCTGATTGGAAATCAGAATCAATATGATCATCCAATTGCAAGTCTCCACCTCCATAGATCAAGAATAAATCCTTAGTTCTTCTCAAGTACTTAAGGATATTCTTGACAGCTATCCAGTGTTCCAAACCTGGATTGGATTGATACCTGTTAGTCAAACTAACAGCATATGCGATATCCGGCCTAGTACACAACATTGCATACATTAAACTTTCAATAGCCGAAACATATGGAATCTTGGCCATCTTATCTCTTTCTTCAGGTATCTTTGGAGACATCTCTTTAGAAAGATGGATACCATGTCTCACTGGTAATAATCCTCTATTGGAATCAAGCATGTTAAACTTCTTTAACACCTTTTCCAAGTATAGACTTTGGGATAAACCAATTATTCTTTTTGCTCTATCTATATAGATGCGAATCCCAAGAATATAGGTTACCTTCCCTAAGTCTTTCATGGAGAATGTATTTGACAACCATATCTTTACAATTGTCAACATACCTGTGCCATTACCCATCAACAGTATGTCATCCACATATAAGACAAGGAAAGTGATAGCACTATCACTAACCTTCTTATATACACATGGCTCATCCTCATTTTTGATAAAACCAAAGGATTTAATGGCTTTATCAAAATGGATGTTCCAACTCCTCGAAGCTTGTTTCAACCCATAAATGGATCGCTTTAGCTTGCATACCTTAGAACCATCTTGGAATTCAAAACTCCTAGGTTGTTCCATGAAAATGTTTTCATCAATGTATCCATTGAGAAAAGCTGTTTTGACATCCATTTGCCAAATCTCAAAATCATAGTATGCAACTATTGCTAATAGAATCCTAATTGATTTAAGCATGGCAATAAGCGAGAAAGTCTCCTCATAGTCGATTCCTTGCCTTTGGCGAAACCCTTTCGCTATCATCTTTGCCTTATAGGTCTCTACCTTTCCATCAGAACCAATTTTCTTCTTGAAAACCCATTTGTTCCCTATAGGTACAATACCTTCACGTGGGTCAACAAGATCCCAAACTTGATTCTTATACATGGAATCAATTTCAGATTTCATAGCATCAATCCATTTTGAAGAATCTTTATCCGATATAACTTCTTCATAGGTAAGTGGATCATCTCCATGATCTAATTCTTCATGAGTAGACAACTCTTGTTCTTCTTCATGAAGGAAACCATATCTCACTGGTGGGTGAGATACCCTGGTTGTTCTACGAGGAACAGCTGTAGATGTTTCATCAATGGGTATAGGTTGACTAGATGGATCTATATCCATCTGATCTGTTGGTTGGTCAGAATTCTCCAATTCTAACTCTATTTGCCTTCCTTTGCCTCCTTCTTGAACAAACTGTTGTTCAAGAAATGTGGCATCTCTACTTATCACAAATTTTTGTGAAGTAGGCAAATAAAAATAAATATCCAAAACTATCTTTTGGATATCCAACAAATCGACCCTTTTCTGATCTGGTCTCCAATTTATCAGTGTTCAGCTTTTTGATATAAGCTGAATAACCCTAAGTCTTAACATGCTTAAAACTTGGTTTTCTTCCATACCATATCTCATAAGGTGTGGAAGAAACTGATTTTGATGGAATCCTATTCAGAATATACAAAGCTGATTCTAATGCAAATCCCCAAAAGGAGATTGACATATCAGTATAGCTCATCATACTACGTACCATATCCAATAGGGTACGATTTCTCCTTTTAGATACACCATTCAGCTGTGGCGTTCCTAAAGGAGTCAGCTGGGAAATAATACCGTGCTCTCTCAAGTATTCATCAAATTTAGTACTCAAATATTCACCTTCACGATCTGATCGAAGAGCTTTAATACTCTTTCCTATTTGATTTTCTACTTTAGATTTAAATTCATTGAACTTTTCAAAGGATTCATATTTGTATTTCATCAAATACAAATACCCAAACCTTGATTTATCATCAGTAAAGGTAATAAAATAATGAAAGCCCCCTCTAGCCATTTCTTTAAATGGACCACATACATCATTATGTATTAGCTCCAAAATATTTTCAGCTCTTAGCCCTTGTCCAACGAAGGGTGATCTAGTCATTTTGCCCTGAAGGCAAGATTCACAAGTTGAAGTAGGCTCAGAGCCCAATGAGGATAGAATCCCTATTTTTTCCAGTTTTGCAATCCTATCTTCTGCAACATGACATAAACTTAAGTGCTAAATATATTTTGAACTTGAGTTGGTTTTCACTATGGCATTGCATTCTTTTAGATCAGTTGCATTCAATTTGTGTTTGTCATTATTATCCAAATAATAAAGACCATCATTCATATAACCCGAACCAACATATTTATTTCCAAAATAAATATTGCAAACATCATCTGTGAACTGAAATTCATAACCATTTCTAGTCAAACTAGATATAGAAATGATGTTCTTAAAAGCATCAGGTACATATAAAATATTATCCAAACACAAAACATGTCTAAACATGTAAAAAGATTTAGATCCTATGGCTAAAGCTTCAACAGTTGAGCCATTGCCAATCCGGACTCTAACATCTTGAGAACGCAAGCTGCTACTCTTTGCTAGTTCCTGCATATCATTAGAAATGTGAGAACTGGCACCAGTATCTAAAACCCAAGCTGTAGATGAACTATGAGTATCATCAGAATCTAAATAACAAGATATGGACATACCTTCTAAAGGTCTATCCTTCTTGTCCTTCAAAGAAGCAAGATACTCTGGGCAGTTCCTTTCCAGTGTCCATCCTTTTGGCAGTGGAAACACTTTCCTTTGCCTCCATTAGCTTTAGTCTTCCCTTTCTGTTTAACTATTTTCTTAGAAGGACCAGGAATCTGAGGTTTCTTTTTCTTATTGCCCTTCTTCTTGTTGGACTTTCCAGTAGAAGAAGATGCAATCAAAGCTACCTCTTTTCCTTTATTGTCCGGCATATTCTTTTGGGCAATAACCAGCATGTTGAGTAAACCAGCTAAGGTGCATTCCTGTTGAGTTATATGGAAATTTGTCACAAAATTCCCAAAAGACTCAGGAAGGGACTGAAGGATCAAATCCATCTGTAGTTGGAAATCCATGTTGAAGTCAAGATGTTCCAACTGCTCAATCAGCCGAATCATCTTGTGGACATGATCCCCAACATTCTGTCCCTCAGACATCCTCATGCGGAATAGCTGTCTAGATATCTCATACCTAGCATTCCTGTTGTGCTCACCATACAACTCTTGTAGGTGAAGGAGGATCTCACTCGCACTCAACATGTTCTCATGCTGCTTCTGTAACTCATTACTCATGGAAGCAAGCATGTAACACTTAGCTCTCATATCATGCTCTTTCCACTTGTCCAAAGTTTCATGTTCCTCTTGTGTGGCCTCTGGAGGTAAGAGACCAGGAACATTTGAATCTAGAACATATCCTATATGTTTAAGGTTCAAGACAAGTTTCAAATTTCTTAGCTAATCAGAGAGATTAGGTCCTGTCAACCTATTGCGATCAAGTATGCTTGCAAGGATATTGGATGGTGGTGGTTTTTCTATGCTCATTATTATCAAAAAATTAATTGCAGAAAATAACCAGATTAATTAGTAAATGTATCATGTAATTAACCAAAATGATTATGGTCTTTTAATCAAATTGGTCCTCCCACTAACTTAGCGAATCCTATACTTCCAAAGTAGAAAACGGAAATCCTAGTTGGATGGATTTCTAGTGGGTGATTGAATTCTTATAATTCTATTGATCATCCTTAGGTACATCCGTTATTGGAATTACAATAAACTATAAGTGAGCAACTCCTTGCTCATCACATCTCATGTGAGGTTCAATCCTTTACCTAGCCCCTAATGCTCAAAATCTCAGGTACATCCATTATTGACTTATCTTGCATTAGTTAAGTTGATCCCATTGAGCCAGTAATTATGCAAATAATTTTAATGTCCTCAGGTACATCGAATATTGGCCACCAAACCATTTACATAATTACAACATCTCATGCTTAACAATTATTCTTAATAAAATCTCTTAAATTAATTACATCTTATGCAACTATTTAAAATTTCTTAAAATAATTGTTCCAATGGAGGGCCCATGTTATAATTACTTTAATTATAGCATTTTTGACTTAATCATTTGTTTGGAAGATTTTATAGTCATCCTAATTACTATTAAGGTCTCACTTTTCACATTATCCATTTAGCATGCATATACCATATAATTGCATACATTCCTATACATCTCATGCATTCATGGATAAGCAGTAAATATGGTATGATCATGGACTTTCTAAGGGATTCAATTCTGAGCCACCAAGAATTGAATCAGGGCATTCCTAGGTGCATTTCATTCATTCATTTTTACAAGAGTTGCTGAAGGAGTACATAATCAACACTTGATCTTGAATTCCTCCCACTGGTCCCACCAATGCTTTTGACCTCCTTGAACTTCTTGCAATCCAATTACATAGTAATCCTTGGCATACCAAGGCGAATTTACAAGAACTTAAAAAAATTAAATTAAAATCCAAAAATTATTACAAACTTAATAATACATGCCCAAAATAAATTAAAATAAATTAATTAATTTACAATCCCAAAGAAACATAAAAGAAATAAATCCAATCACATTGGTCTTTTATAGTCCATAATCATCCATCATGCATGTCACTATTTAATAATTAAATAAGACATACATACTTAAATTAAATTGAATATCTCATATTCAACTTAAAAATCCTGATTTGAATATGATTCAAATAAATTTAAAAATTCAGATTTGAATCTCATTCAAACAAATTTAAAAATTCAGATTTGAATCACATTCAAACAATCTTATAAATTCAGATTTGAATCACATTCAAACATTTTTTAAAAAATCAGATTTGAATCACATTCAAACATTTTTTTAAAAATCAGATCTGAATATTATTCAAACAACTTTAAAAATTC
Source organism: Hevea brasiliensis (assembly GCF_030052815.1). Lineage (NCBI taxonomy): Eukaryota > Viridiplantae > Streptophyta > Magnoliopsida > Malpighiales > Euphorbiaceae > Hevea > Hevea brasiliensis. Next base: position 45,481,238 of record NC_079509.1, read on the forward strand.
AGATTTGAATATGATTCAAACAACTTTAAAAATTCAGATTTGAATCACATTCAAACAACTTTTAAAATTTAGATTTGAATCTCATTCAAACAATTATGCTCTCTTTTAATTCCGGCTCTTGATTAAAAAGATTTTCTCATCAAAAACTCTTTTCTGATTAAATCTGTCTGTCCTGGTTAGAAACTTGAAACATCAAGAACAATTAAATGAATATAGGATTTTATCCCTATTTACTTAGATCAACAGATTCCATCTTGATCAACACCGACTTCCATATATAACTAGTAGGAGCCAACACATGTCCATATACCCATACACAGTATAAGTATGAAAGTAGTATCAAACTCAAACAACCTATATACAAGATAACTATGCTATCTCAAGTTTAAAGATTATATGCACTGATATGATTTATGACAATATATTGACAAGAGTAAACTCCATGTGCTTGTGATAAGTGTCACTAGTTCGGCCTACTTATCATGTATAAGTGCCTATCATGTTTGTTATATGGCATGAGACTGACCATTCCATGTTAATTATATCTCATATAAATAACTTGGGAACAAACATGAATACAATCTTTCTGGATAAGTCATGTCCTTATTGTGAAGTATCCTCATTGTGAACCAATTTATGATACTTTGTGCTAGAAATACTGTCACTCATATTCTTAACAACTTAAGAATAGAATTTCTAACAAAATATTAATGGACTTTTCTATTACACATAAATATATTATGTAAACGAAAAAGTGAAATTGCCTTTTTATTAATAAAACATGTACAAGATACATACTAAATGATATGCTCTAGGGCATACTACTAACATTCTTATGAGATGCATTTAGGAGGGTTTTGGGTGCCATGAGGTGCATAGTCAACCATGGGATTGCCTTTAGGCATATGGCTAGCCATGAGACACACTAAGTGAAGGAACGGAAGCGTGAAAAACACAAGTTTATGTTAGTAGTATGCCCTAGAGCATATCATTTAGTATGTATCTTATATATATTTTTATTAATAAAAGGCATTTCCACTTTTCCGTTTACATAATATATTTATGTGTAATAGAAAAGGTCCATTGATATTTTGTTAGAAATATTATTCTTAAGTTGTTAAGAATATGAGTGACAATATTTCTAGCACAAAGTATCATAAATAGGTTCACAATCGAGGATACTTCATAATAAGGACATGACTTATCCAGAAAGATTGTATTCATGTTTGTTCCCAAGTTATTTATATGAGATATAAATAAGATGGAATGGTGAGTCTCATGCCATATAACAAACATGATAGGCACTTATAAATGATAAGTAGGCGAACTAGTTGACACTTATGACAAGCACATGGAGTTTACTCTTGTCAATGTTTTGTCATAAATAATATCGATGCATATAATCTTTAGACTGAGATAGCACAGTTATCTTATATATAGGTAGTTTGAGTTTGATCTGCTTTCATACTTGTACTTGTGTATGGGTATATGGGCATGTGTTGGCTCTTACTAGTTATATATGGAGGTAGGTGTTGATCAAGATGGAATCTGTTCCTCTAAGTAAATAGAGATAAAATCCTATGTTCATTTAATTGTTCTTGATGTTTCAAGTTCTGGCAGACAGATAGATTTATTCGAAAAGAGTTTCGATGAGAAAATCTTTTAATCAAGAACTGGAATTAAAAGAGAACATAATATTCATAGCAAATGGAGTTTGACATAAACCATGACTCCGGCTTTGAGTTGGGATTTTGTAACAGAGAGATTCTAGTGCATGGTAACATATGATTATAGGTTCATTTAAGGTAAACCTTATTACTAATTGGGTGGCCATGGCATGCTATGCTAGGTGTTAACCATGGTCTATGAGGTTCATAAAATGATTTAGAGAAATCATTTATGGTAAGAAAGAGTTCTGATGATATTAAGAGTTGATATCATGTCTCATTGCCAATTAGTGATGAGCCTAGTAAGTCACACACATACACAAGTTATCACCTATTTAAATATGATTTAATTAATTAATTAAAGAGTTTAATTGATTAATTAAATAGGTTTGGTTTGCAATTAAATTGCAAAGTCCCTAGCATGACTTGAAACCAAATCTAGATTATTGGATGTATAATATAAGTTAAATTTATATTTAAAGTGTTTAAATATGAATTTAATTAATGAGAAATTAATTAATAGAGATTAATTAATTAATTTATATTTGATATAAATTAATTAGAAGAAGAAAAATAATTATTTTGGGTTGAGAACTCAAAATTAAGACACAGGGGCATTTTGGTCATTTTGCAGTGTGACACGTGGCACCATGAGATGGTGACACATGGGATTACACATAAGCTTGCCAAATGTTTTTTTAATCATGTAAGATGATTAAAATCAAGATTAAATATAGGTTTGACACTTGGCACAATGTGATTGGGTCACTTAAACCTAGAGCTAATCAAAAGGTGACATGTGGCTAGGGTTTATTTAAGTGTGGTTATGAAAAGAAAAAATAACCAGCAGCCTCTCCTCTCCTTTGTCACGCCATTTTGCAGCCCTCCCTCTATTCTTCTTCATCTCTCATCAATTCAAAGAGATTAGCCATCAATCTCTTGAATTAAGAACACTGGAAATTGTTTCTAGTGTCATGTTTACATCTTTAATCTCTTAAAAGGCAGAACTTGATTTTCTAATTAATAGAAAAAGCTTTAGAAGCTATTCAAGGGCTGCCATAGGTGTTCTTGGTGTGGACAAGCTAGAGGGATAACATCTGGTGTCCTGAAGACGAATCTCAAAGGCGCAGACACGCTGCAGTGCATCAAGAGGTTAGTATAATCGTTCTTGATTTAATCTAGGGTTCTAAAATTAATCTGATTAATTTTAAAATCTTAAATGGCAAATACAGATCCAAAAATATATTAAAAGAGTTTTAATATGTTGTTTATCATTGAAATCAAATAGATAAAAATAAATCTTGCATGATGCATGTGACCCTAGGTGAAAATTTTTGAATTCAATGGTATAAACTTGTGTTTTTCACGCTTCTGTTCCTTCAATTGGTATCAGAGCCACTATATTTGCCATTTAGATTGTTGATTATATGATTTAATTGTGTGATTTGATCATGAGATGATTGATTCATTGATGGTTGGATCAAGAGGTGTGGCGGCACACATGGTGAAGCCACCAATGGTGGCGGCAACATTGGTTCCATGGGTGGTTCAAGGTTTGGCTTTTAATTCTGCAATTGTTGTAGGATCTAAGGCCTATTCTTTGACTAATTAAAGTGTTTAATTAGTAGTTTTAATCACACAATTAAATTATGATTCAAATCAGAATTTTAAAAATTGTTTGAATGTGATTCAAATCTGAATTTTAAAAGTTGTTTGAATGTGATTCAAATCTGAATTTTTAAAGTTGTTTGAATCATATTTAAATCTGATTTTTTAAAATTGATTCAATAAAATTCAGATCTGATTTTTAAAAAAATATTTGAATGTGATTCAAATCTGATTTTTTAAAAAATGTTTGAATGTGATTCAAATCTGAATTTTTGAAGTTGTTTGAATGTGATTCAAATCTGAATTTTTAAATTTGTTTGAATGAGATTCAAATCTGAATTTTTAAATTTATTTGAATCATATTCAAATCTGGATTTTAAGTTGAATATGAGATATTCAATTTAATTTAAGTATGTATGTTTTATTTAATTGTTAAATAGTGATATGCATGATGGATGATCATGGACTATAAAAGACCAATGTGATTGGATTTATTTCTTTTATGTTTCTTTGGGATTGTAAATTAATTAATTTATTTTAATTTATTTTGGGCATGTATTATTAAGTTTGTAATATTTTTGGGTTGTAATTTCATTTATTTAAGTTCTTGTAAATTCGCCTTGGTATGCCAAGGATTACTATGTAATATTGGATTGCAAGAAGTTCAAGGAGGTCAAGAGCATTGGTGGGACCAGTGGGAGGAATTCAATATCAAGTGTTGATTATGTACTCCTTCAGCAACTCTTGTAAAATGAATGAATGAAATGCACCTAGAATGCCCGATTCAATTCTTGGTGGCTCTAATTGAATCCCTTAGAAAGTCCATGATCATACCATATTTACTGCTTATCCATGAATGCATGAGATGTATGGGAATGTATGCAATTATATGATATATGCATGCTAAATGGATAATGTGCAAAGTGAGACCTTAATAGTAATAAGGATGGCTATAAAATCTTCGAAACAAATGATTAAGTTGGAAATGCTATAATTAAAGTAATTATAACATGGGCCCTCCATTGGAACAATTATTTTAAGAAATTTTAAATAGTTGCATAAGATGCAATTAATTTAAGAGATTTTATTAAGAATAATTGTTAAGCATGAGATGTTGTAATTATGCAAATGGTTTGGTGGCCAATATTCGATGTACCTGAGGACATTAAAATTATTTGCATAATTACTGGCTCAATGGGATCAACTTAACTAATGCAAGATAAGTCAATAATGGATGTACCTGAGATTTTGAGCATTAGGGGCTAGGTAAAGGATTGAACCTCACATGAGATGTGATGGGCAAGGAGTTGCTCACTTATAGTTTATTGTAATTCCAATAACAGATGTACCTAAGGATGATCAATAGAATTATAAGAATTCAATCACCCACTAGAAATCCATCCAACTAGGATTTCCGTTTTCTACTTTGGAAGTGTAGGATTCGCTAAGTTAGTGGGAGGACCAATTTCATTAAAAGACCATAATCATTTTGGTTAATTACATGATACATTTACTAATTAATCTGGTTATTTTCTCAGCTTAATTTTACGATAAAAATGAGCACAAAACAACCACCACCATCCAATATCCTTGCAAGCATACTTGATCACAACAGTTGACAGACCTAATCATTCTGATTGGCTAAGAAATTTGAAACTTGTCCTGAACCTTGAACATATAGGATATGTTCTAGATTCAAATGTTCCTGGTCCCTTACCTCTAGAGGCCACACAAGAGGAACATGAAACTTTGGACAAGTGGAAGGAGCATGATATGAGAGCTAAGTGTTACATGCTTGCTTCCATGAGTAATGAGTTACAGAAGCAACATGAGAACATGCAGAGTGCGAGTGAGATCCTCCTTCACCTACAAGAGTTGTATGGTGAGCACAAAGAGAATGCTAGGTATGAGATATCTAGACAGCTATTCCGTATGAGGATGTCTGAGGGACAGAATGTTGGGGATCATGTCCACAAGATGATTCGGATGATTGAGCAGTTGGAACATCTTGAATTCAACTTGGATTTCCAACTACAGACGGATTTGATCCTTCAGTCCCTTCCTGAGTCTTTTGGGAATTTTGTGACAAATTTCCATATGACTAAACAGGAATGCACCTTAGCTGGTTTACTCAACATGCTGGTTATTGCCCAAAAGAATATGCCAGGCAATAAAGGAAAAGAGGTAGCTTTGGTTGCATCTTCTTCTACTGGAAAGTCCAACAAGAAGAAGGCCAATAAGAAAAAGAAACCTCAGATTCCTGGTCCTTCCAAGAAAATAGCTAAACAGAAAGGGAAGACCAAAGCTGACAAAGGCAAAGGAAAGTGTCTCCACTGCCAACAGGAAAGTGTTTCCATTGCCAATAGGAAAGTGTTTCCATTGCCAGTAAGAAAGTGTTTCCACTGGCCAGAGTATAGCAATCTAAATGAATGCAATGCCGTGGTGAAAACCAACTCAAGTTCAAAATATATTTGGCACTTAAGGTTATGTCATGTTGCAGAAGATAGGATTACAAAATTGGAGAAAATGGGGATTATATCCTTATTGGACTCTGAGCCTACTCCAACTTGTGAATCTTGCCTTCAGGGCAAAATGACTAGATCACCCTTTGTTGGACAGGGGCTAAGAGCTGAAAATATTTTGGAGCTAATACATAGTGATGTATGTGGTCCATTTAAAGAAATGGCTAGAGGGGGTTTTTCATTATTTTATTACCTTTACTGATGATAAATCAAGGTTTGGGTATTTGTATTTGATGAAATACAAACATGAATCTTTTGAAAAAGTTCAAAGAATTTAAATCTGAAGTAGAAAATCAAACAGGAAAGAGTATTAAAGCTCTTCGATCAGATCGTGGAGGTGAATATTTGAGTACTGAATTTGATGAATACTTGAGAGAGCATGGCATTGTTTCTCAGCTGACTCCTTCAGGAATGCCACAGCTGAATGGTGTATCCGAAAGGAGAAATCGTACCCTATTGGATATGGTACGTAGTATGATGAGCTATACTGATATGCCAATCTCCTTTTGGGGATTTGCATTAGAATCAGCTTTGTATATTCTGAATAGGATTCCATCAAAATTAGTTTCTTCCACACCTTATGAGATATGGCATGGAAGAAAACCAAGTCTTAAGCATGTTAAGATTTGGGGTTGTCCAGCTTATATCAAAAAGCTGAACACTGATAAATTGGAGACCAGATCAGAAAAAGGTCGATTTGTTGGATATCCAAAAGATAGTTTTGGATATTATTTTATTTGCCTACTTCACAAAAGGTTGTTATAAGTAGAGATGCCACATTTCTTGAACAACAGTTTGTTCAAGAAGGAGGCAAAGGAAGGCAAATAGAGTTAGAATTGGAGAATTCTGACCAGCCAACAGATCAGATGGATATAAATCCATCTAGTCAACCAATACCCGTTGATGAAACATCTACAGCTGTACCTCGTAGAACAACCAGGGTATCTCACCCACCAGTGAGATATGGTTTTCTTCATGAAGAAGAACAAGAGTTGTCTACTCATGAAGAAGTAGATCATGGAGATGATCCACTTACCTATGAAGAAGCTATATCAGATATAGACTCTTCAAAATGGATTGATGCTATGAAATCCGAGATTGATTCCATGTATAAGAATCAAGTTTGGGATCTTGTTGACCCACCTGAAGGTATTATACCTATAGGGAACAAATGGGTTTTCAAGAAGAAAATTGGTTCTGATGGAAAGGTAGAGACCTATAAGGCAAGGCTAGTAGCGAAAGGGTTTCGCCAAAGGCAAGGAATAGACTATGAGGAGACTTTCTCGCCTGTTGCCATGCTTAAATCAATTAGGATTTTATTAGCAATAGCTGCATACTATGATTATGAGATTTGGCAGATGGATGTCAAAACAGCTTTTCTCAATGGATACATTGAAGAAAACATTTTCATGGAACAACCTAGGGGATTTGAATCCCAAGATAGTTCCAAGGTATGCAAGCTAAAGCGATCCATTTATGGGTTGAAACAAGCTTCGAGGAGTTGGAACATCCGTTTTGATGAAGCCATTAAATCCTTTGGTTTTATCAAAAAATGAGGATGAGCCATGTGTGTATAAGAAGGTTAGTGACAGTGCTATCACTTTCCTTGTCTTATATGTGGATGACATACTGCTGATGGGTAATGACACAGGTATGTTGACGACTATAAAGGTATGGTTGTCAAATACATTCTCCATGAAAGACTTAGGGGAGGCAACCTATATTCTTGGGATTCGCATCTATAGAGATAGAGCGAAACGAATAATAGGTTTATCCCAAAGTCTATACTTGGAAAAGGTGTTAAAGAGGTTTAACATGCTTGATTACAAGAGAGGATTGTTACCAGTGAGACATGGTATCCATCTTTCTAAATAGATGTCTCCAAAGACACCTGAAGAAAGAGATAAGATGGCCAGGATTCCATATGCTTCGGCTATTGGAAGTTTAATGTATGCAATGTTGTGTACTAGGCCGGATATCGCATATGCTGTTAGTTTGACTAGCAGGTATCAATCCAATCCAGGTTTGGAACATCGATAGTCACAAGAATATCCTTAAGTACTTGAGAAGAACTAAGGATTTATTCTTGATTTATGGAGGTGGAGACTTGCAATTGGATGGTTATACTAATTCGATTTCCAATCGATATCGATGATAGAAAGTCTACCGATATGTGTTCATTTGTAATGGAGGTGCAATCGGTTGGAAGAGTTCCAAACAGAGCACGATCGCAGATTCCACTCATCGAGGCTAAGTATATTCCGCATCGATCTCGCAAAGAAGTCGCTTGGATAAAGAAGTTCGTGTGTAACTTACAGTAGTTCCTTCCATTGAGTCGCCAGTTCCACTACATCGTGACAACAATGGAGCGATCATACTGAGCTAAGGAACTAAGGTCTCACCCAAAATCCAAACACATAGAAAGGCACTACCACATTATCGAGATATAGTTGGGCAAGGCGATATAGCCATGCAGAAAAAATAACATCATTTGAAAAAATCTAGTGATCCATTCACTAAGCCTATGTCACGCACTCGATTAGACCGACATCTTGAGAAGATAGGTCTAAGATATTGTAATGAATGGCTCTAGTGCTAGTGGGAGATTGTTAGTAGTATGCCTAGAGCATATCATTTAGTATGTATCTTGTACATATTTTTAGTAATAAAGGCATTTCCACTTGTCCGTTTACATAATATATTTATGTGTAATAGAAAAGGTCCATTGATATTTTGTTAGAAATATTATTCTTAAGTTGTTAAGAATATGAGTGACAATATTTCTAGCACAAAGTATCATAAATAGGTTCATGATCGAGGATACTTCATAATAAGGACATGACTTATCGGAAAGATTGTATTCATGTTTGTTCCCAAGTTATTTATATAAGATATAAATAAGATGGAATGGTGAGTCTCATGCCATATAACAAACATGATAGGCACTTATAAATGATAAGTAGGCCGAACCGGTGACACTTATGACAAGCACATGGAGTTTACTCTTGTCAATGTTTTTCATAAATCATATCGATTGCATATAATCTTTAGACTGAGATAGCACAGTTATCTTATATATAGGTAGTTTGAGTTTGATCTGCTTTCATACTTGTCTGTGTATGGGTATATGGGCATGTGTTGGCTCTACTAGTTATATATGGAGGTAGGTGTTGATCAAGATGGAATCTGTTCCTCTAAGTAAATAGAGATAAAATCCTATGTTCATTTAATTGTTCTTGATGTTTCAAGTTCTGGCCAGACAGATAGATTTATTGAAAAGAGTTTCGATGAAAATCTTTTAATCAAGAACTGGAATTAAAGAGAACATAATATTCATAGCAAATGGAGTTTGACATAAACCATGACTCCGGCTTGAGTTGGGATTTTGCATGTGAGAGATTCTAGTGCATGGTAACATATGATTATAGGTTCATTTAAGGTAAACCTTATTACTAATTGGGTGGCCATGGCATGCTATGCTAGGTGTTAACCATGGTCTATGAGGTTCATAAAATGATTTAGAGAAATCATTTATGGTAAGAAAGAGTTCTGATGATATTAAGAGTTGATATCATGTCTCATTGCCAATTAGTGATGAGCCTAGTAAGTCACACACATACACAAGTTATCACCTATTTAAATATGATTTAATTAATTAATTAAAGAGTTTAATTGATTAATTAAATAGGTTTGGTTTGCAATTAAATTGCAAAGTCCCTAGCATGACTTGAAACCAAATCTAGATTATTGGATGTATAATATAAGTTAAATTTATATTTAAAGTGTTTAAATATGAATTTAATTAATGAGAAATTAATTAATAGAGATTAATTAATTAATTTATATTTGATATAAATTAATTAGAAGAAGAAAAATAATTATTTTGGGTTGAGAACTCAAAATTAAGACACAGGGGCATTTTGGTCATTTTGCAGTGTGACACGTGGCACCATGAGATGGTGACACATGGGATTACACATAAGCTTGCCAAATGTTTTTTTTTAATCATGTAAGATGATTAAAATCAAGATTAAATATAGGTTTGACACTTGGCACAATGTGATTGGGTCACTTAAACCTAGAGCTAATCAAAAGGTGACATGTGGCTAGGGTTTATTTAAGTGTGGTTATGAAAAGAAAAAATAACCAGCAGCCTCTCCTCTCCTTTGTCACGCCATTTTGTAGCCCTCCCTCTATTCTTCTTCATCTCTCATCAATTCAAAGAGATTAGCCATCAATCTCTTGAATTAAGAACACTAGAAATTGTTTCTAGTGTCATGTTTACATCTTTAATCTCTTAAAAGGCAGAACTTGATTTTCTAATTAATAGAAAAAGCTTTAGAAGCTATTCAAGGGCTGCCATAGGTGTTCTTGGTGTGGACAAGCTAGAGGACAACATCTGGTGTCCTGAAGACGAATCTCAAAGCGCGCAGTTGCATCAAGAGGTTAGTGTAATCATTCTTGATTTAATCTAGGGTTCTAAAATTAATCTGATTAATTTTAAAATCTTAAATGGCAAATACAGATCCAAAAACATATTAAAAGAGTTTTAATATGTTGTTTATCATTGAAATCAAATAGATAAAAATAAATCTTGCATGATGCATGTGACCCTAGGTGAAAATTTTTGAATTCAATGGTATAATCTTGTGTTTTTCACGCTTCCGTTCCTTCAGTTTATACCATTGAATTCAAAAATTTTCACCTAGGGTCACATGCATAATGCATGATTTATTTTTATCTATTTGATTTCAATGATAAACAACATATTAAAACTCTTTTAATATGTTTTTGGATATGTATTTGCCATTTAAGATTTTTAAATTAATCAGATTAATTTTAGAACCCTAGATTAAATCAAGAATGATTACACTAACCTCTTGATGCACTGCAGCGTATTTGCGCCTTTGAGATTTGTCTTCAGGACACCAAATGTTGTCCCTCTAGCTTGTCCACACCAAGAACACCTATGGCAGCCCTTGAACAGCTTCTAAAGCTTTTTTTATTAATTAGAAATTCAAGTTCTGCCTTTTAAGAGATTAGACATGTAAACAGGACACTAGAAACAATTTCTAGTGTTCTTAATTCAAGAGATTGATGGCTAACGTCTTTGAATTGATGAGAGATGAAGAAGAATAGATGGAGAGCCTCAAAATGGCGTGACGAAGGAGTGTGGCTACTGGTTGTTTTATTTTTCTCATAACAACACTTATATAGCTAGGTTAACACATTAAACCCTTGCCACATGTCACCCTTTGATTAGCTCTAGGTTTAAGTGACCCAATCACATTGTGCCAAGTATCAAACCTATATTTAATCTTAATTTTAATCATCTTATATGATTAAAAGACATTTGGCAAGCTTATGAGTAATCCCATGTGTCACCATCTCATGGTGCCACGTGTCATACTATGAAATAACTAAAATGCCCCTGTGTCTTAATTTTGAGTTCTCAACCCAAAATAATTATTTTTTTCTTCTTCTAATTAATTTATATCAAATATAAATTAATTAATTAATTTCTCATTAATTAAATTCATATTTAAACACTTTAAATATAAATATAACTTATACTATACATCCAATAATCTAGATTTGGTTTCAAGTCATGCTAGGGACTTTGCAATCTAATTGTAAACCAAACCTATTTAATTAATCAATTAAACTCTTTAATTAATTAATTAAATCATATTTAAATAGGTGATAACTTGTGTATGTGTGTGACTTACTAGGCTCATCACTAATTGGCAATGAGACATGATATCAACTCTTAATATCATCAGAACTCTTTCTTACCATAAATGATTTTTCTAAATCATTTTATGCACCTCATAGATCATGGTTAACACCTAGCATAGCATTTCATGGACACCCAATTAGTAATAAGTTTTACCTTAAATGAATCTATAATCATATGTTACCATGCACTGGAATCTCTCTGTTATAAAATCCCAACTCAAGCTGGAGTCATGGTTTATGTCAAACCCCATTTGCTATGAATATTATGTTCTCTTTTAATTCCAGTTCTTGATTAAAAGATTTCCTCATCAGAAACTCTTTTCTGAATAAATCGATCTATCCTGGCTAGGAACTTGAAACATCAAGAACAATTAAATGAACATAGGATTTTATCTCTATTTACTTAGAGGAACAGATTCCATCTTGATTAACACCTACCTCCATATATAACTAGTAGGAGCCAACACATGCCCATATACCCATACACAGTACAAGTATGAAAGCAGTATCAAACTCAAACTACCTATATAGAAGAGAACTGTGCTATCTCAGGTCTAAAGATTATATGCACTGATATGATTTATGACAAAACATTGACAAGAGTAAACTCTATGTGCTTGTCATAAGTGTCACTGGTTCAGCCTACTTATCATGTATAAGTGCCTATCATATTTGTTATATGGCATGAGACTCACCATTCTATCTTATTTATATCTGATATAAATAACTTGGGAACAAACATGAATACAATCTTTCTGGATAAGTCATGTCCTTATTATGAAGTATCCTCGATTGTGAACCTATTTATGATACTATGTACTAAAAATATTGTCACTCATATTCTTAACAACTTAAGAATAATATTTCTAGCAAAATATCAATGGACCTTTTCTATTACACATAAATATATTATGTAAATGGAAAAGTGGAAATGCCTTTTATTAATAAAAACATGTACAAGATACATACTAAATGATATGCTCTAGGGCATACTACTAACACTAAGAGCACCTATGAGGTGCATGGCTAGCATAGGATTACCCTTAAGCATATGGTGTTTGCTGGTTTACATTCTCGCAAGTGCATGGATCGTGAACAAGTAATATAGTAATGAGTAGTGTATCATTTCCAAGAGAAATTTATAGGCGTAAGTACCAAGCTAGACAATAATTTTGGCTATTTAGACTATCAAATATGTTGGGATATTAAATTTAAACTAACTAAAGACGTGAAAATAAAAAAAGACAAAGTAATAAACATGGAATTAGAAAGCAATTAACAAGAGCAATTCCAGAATTAAGATTTCACACTTCAACCATATTATGTACTTAACCTTTCCTATTTAATAGATTAAGAATTGTTACTTTGATGAAAATTAATCCTAAAATATCTCAAGTCCTCTCTTAAGGCACCTAAAGTGTATTTTAATTAACATGAACCCTACTTTTACGATGATCAATCTTAATTAAAACTTTTTAAGCTCTTTGATTAATTATGAGATTCCATAAAGGATTTCAACCTATCTCTAAGTCAGATTTCCTAGGTTCAAAATCTTAATTTCCAATATTAATTTTCACCTTTTAGTTCTTCAATTGATATCTTATATCATGACTAAGCGAACACAGAATATTGAATCAAAGAACAAAACTAAATCCATTAAATGACTTTAATAAATATCCATCATAGAAATTGAAAATGCTACTCTCCTAATCCTAGAATTAAACAAACTACTCACTCATGGTGAGTTTAACAAACATAATGAAATTAAAGTAAAAGAACATAAGACTATCTGAAGAAATAAAATAAAAGGACCCAGAATAAAGATCTACAGCCTTGAACTGGTGAAACTTCAGCTAAGAGTTCTCCTAGAGCTTTGATGCAGATTCTCTCCAAATTACTTAGAAAACTAAGGTTTGAAAGTAAAGTGAACTCTTCATCTTCTCTGTTTGTTTCGATCTTCTAATATTTATATCAAGTGCCTCGAAGTCATGTTTCATAGTCCCAAAAGCCTTAGAAGTCTATTCGAAAAGAGTGTAAGAGAATTTGGGTCAAAATAAAAGTTTGTCTGGTGCAAGGTAAATGACCCATGTGGCACCACACGACCCTGGCCCATGTAATTCTCTAGACTACTTTATACTTTGCATTTGAGGGAGGATAGTAAGTTACATGGGGATGAACAAGTTACATGGGTTAATTCACATAGCCCGTGTACCGAGGTCCTTCCTCGGTTCTTTAAGTTTTGATGGCCAGAAGGTTACACGGGTCCTAGTTTATGATTACACGACCCGTCTAATGTTGTGCAGTAGGCTTCCTTTCTTTTCCTGACTTCTAGACCTGCCCAATAGACTTCTATGCCTTGAATCTTTATTAAAACCCCTGAAAAGATACATAAAATACGAAATTAAGTAGAGATTAGCAAAACTAACAAAAACTAATGAATCTAAGTAAAATGCATGCAATTAACTGCCTAAATGCTATGAAATGCAATGCAAAAGTGCCTTAAAATACTTATATAGCCAGCCCAAAAGACACACTAAGAGGACCTATAAGGCACATAGGAGGGTGTGGGATGACATTGGGATGCACACATAGCCAAGAAAAGTGATTAGGTGCACCACAAACCATGGGGAGCTTACCAGAGACCATAAGACTTGCTGTTTGGTTAATTTTTAGTGCTATTATGCATGTGACTTTTAATGTTTCTAAAGTTTTAGGTTATTTTGGCTTTGTATTAGGAGACACATATAAATAGATTATTTTAAAGTTGTAAACACAACTTTGAGATATTAATCAATTGATTATTGAGAGAGTTTTCTCCTTTATTGTTCTTCATTGAACTTTTCTTCTTAACAAGTCTAATTAACTTGTAAGAATTAATACCTTGGTATTCATGGTTGTCTACCATAAGTTGGTATTGCGTCTTGAATCCTTTATTTTTCTTATTTGAATTACTCACTTAGTACTCTACCACAAGGTTGGTTTTCGTTAAGTGATTTTAAGTAGAATTTGGTTATGAGAGTTACGGGGAATTAGATCAAATATTTTCTTCGTAAGTTCATTAGGGTTCTCATCAATTTGTTTGTTAATTTCAAGGAAGATGCACATGTAATAACTTACTAATGAATTCAGTAGTTTCAAGATTATGGACTTGATAAGTTTGAGTTTATTATTGAGAATGATTCATTGAAACGTTTAAGTCTTGATGTTGGACTTGTTCTTCAGTTTGAGAATCATTGCTCATAATTTGTAAACCACTTAAACTTCTAGATCTCTGGGCCATGTTTTAAGCCACATTATAGTACAAATTAGAATAAGTAATAAAGGTTAACAACAACTCAAAAACCTATAAACGAATAAAGTATATAAAAATTTAAAATAAATTTAAAGATAACTTACCATCAAATTGCAAAGACTCAATTTAGATCCAATATGTCTAATTATCCTTAAATGCAATAGTAATAACAAAATATACACAAATAAGAAGCTTAATTATATTACATACACACATGTTGAAATCCATCTACACTAGAATCACTACTAATTAGTAATTATTGGCATTACAAAATTTTCATCGGTTATTACCTCATCATTGACCATATCAAACAAGTCTTGAGGTTTAACTTTTGTAACTACATGCCAATTTGCATTTCTTGGATCATGCACATAAAAAAATTACTTTACTTGAGAAGAGAACACATATGGATCATCATCAAATGTCTCACTAGTATGTATTAATCGAGAGAAACAAAAAAGTGTGACCCTATACTTATCTTGCTTAAAACCCACTCTATGATGAACATCACACCAATGGCATTTAAACATCACAACCTTAAAACTACCATAATAATTTAATTAAATGATGTCAATTATTCTTCCATAATAGTTCACTCCACCTAATTAAGAAGCACTGACCACGCCACTATTTTGTACCAATCTTTCTTATTCTTAAGCTAAAGTATGAAATCTAATTCCATTTATGATGAACCCTAAAAATCTCTTAGCCACTTTATTAGGACATTTTCCAAGGCTCACAATTTCATCGAAAAACGCATCTCATCCATTATCATTACCTATGGTGGTATAAATGATCAATTATGAAAATTAAAAAGAAATACAAAATAATCAACTATGAACTAGCTAAACTTACCCTATTATGAATCCAATCATGAAAATTTTCATTTATCAACTTATGGATATCATTATGATCGAGACAAGCATGACAACGATGTTTCCTCATCTAAAGGTTGATAAATTCTCTATAATGTATAAAAATAAGGCATTCAATGATAAAATGCTAAAAATAAAGTGAATAATTTATTATAATTTACTCACTATCAAAAGCACTATTTTTATCATAATGGTCTAATACGTAACGATGTGCTTGCATCAATGACTTATCATCCAAAATAATATCTTTAGTTTTTCCGATGGGATGACTAGTGATTGAGAACAAATATTTAATGTTCTCATTTAGAGGTTTAGGATTTCTTAAAGGTCGATTAAATCGTGTCCCCACAGCTTTAAGGTATCTTGAACAAAATGTGAGACATTCTTTAGCTATATACCCTTCTGCGATTGACCCTTCTGGATGAGCTTTATTATGAACCAATGATTTATATTGAATAAAAGACCTATGTGAAATAACAAAAAGGGAAAAATAAATATTTAAAATTTTGTGTCAATGAAAGTAAACGAGGGTGACAGTTGATCACTTAAACAACATACTACATACATTTCCATTGGACACATCTATCTATAATGAACTGGATCTCTAAGTATCACTTCTTCAACTAAATGCTCCATTAAATGCACTGTAATGGCAAAGAAAGGAGGAAAAAAAGCCATCTCCATTCAGCAAGGATTAAAATAATACAATATTGCATTTTTTTAAGCTCATCAATATCTAACAACATTGAGCATATTGCTCTGAAAAATGCACCAACTTCAATCACAATTGAAGTCACTTGTTTTGATGGACCACAAGCCCTTAATGTTAATGGAAGGATATACTCAATTAAAATGTGAGATTCATGATTTTAAGGCCATTAATCTTGCGTTCCTTGATGTTTACACACCTCGAATGTTTGATCCATAATCATTAGGCATTTTCACATTCTTAACTACTTCACAAAGAATGTTTTTCTCTGTCTTTTTTATTTGTAAATAATGCTAGAGGCAATATATTCTTACCATTGTCTCTTTTTTTATGGGTGCAAATCACTTCTAATACCCATATCGACCAAGTGAAAGAGAGCCTTTAAATTGTCTTTTGACTTGCCATCAATATTCTACTTAGTTCTAATGATATTATCATAAACATTTTTTTTCTATGTGCGTAAGGTCAAGATTTTGGCATAATAGATTGTGTTCCCAATGTGGTAAAGTAAAGAAAAAGCTTTTCTTTTTCCACCGATCTTTTGCATCATTACAAACTTCATTTGCATTTTCTAGCATTTTAGATCCTAAATCATGAATATGATCTCCATGTGTTTTCCTTTTATTCTTTTTGTTTTTTTACCTTCCACTATAAAAAAAAAGGAGTAGCAACCTATCAAATTGGTTACTAATATATTAAAATCAGTTGCTAATTGCTTTAGCAACCAATTGCATTGGTTGCAGTATAGCTGGTTTCTTTTTTTTTTTTCTTTTACAAACAAATGATAATTTGATTGCTATTATCAATCGATTAACAACCTAATAATCAGTTGCAAATAGTAACTAATTTTATTTTTTATTTCTAAATTCATTAAGTAAAAAAAAATTATTTGGTTTCTAGTAGCAACCGATTTACTATCAATTTTATAATTTGTTGCAAATTTTTGGCTTCTTAAATTTAGCAGTGTAGCAACCGATTTAATATTGGTTGCCAATTGCAAACGATTTAGCAATCAAATTTCCATTGCTAGTTGCAACCGACTTCAAAATTAGTTGCTAACTATCTAGTTAAGTAATGTGTTATCTTTAACAACTTATTTAGTATCAATGACTAATAGTAATCGAAATCGATTGTTAAATCAATTGCAAATTATTATATATATATATATATATATATATAAGGTAGATTACTCAGTATACATATGGTAGAGTCAAACTTAGCTTCAACAGCAAGTCAACTAGTTTTAAGTGTTAATATCCTAGAACAGGACTCAGACTAACAAAACCCCTAAGAAAACCCTAAAATAAACAGTGACTCAGTCAAAATTCAATGCCTCCATTGTTTATGAATGGAGCATAAATGGTATGTCTGAGTACAATATCTTTAGCTTGCTCTAACAAATGACCATGGCAGCAAATATTTACAAAACCCAATTAGGAACCCTGGACAAAGCCATTACTGAACTCCTGATAGTAAGATTTTTGGGATAGCTCAAAGAGTGGTAGGATTACCTTCTCACTTCCCAACAACAAATGGAAATCTTAGGATAAATCAAAACTGAAGAAGATGGAACACCCATATTAATGAATTTGGACAAACACTTCAAGATGTTGTAGCCACCCTAATTGTTACAATCTCTTTACAACCACTATGCCACCTTTGTTATTCTGAGTCATGTTCTAGGATGTTGACACTTTTCTTAGATGCTTGAGGAGTGATAGGTGCTACAAAAATAGAAGTGGATGCTTCTAATTTACTAAGTTGATTCCTAATAGCTTGCATGAACTCAATTCTGCTGTTTTGAAAGTTTTGCTAGCTAGTTTTGGAAACTTGAAAGGGTTTGCAAATAGGGTTTTTCAAATTTGCATCACTAGATTTTGGAGTTTCATTGGAGAAAATTACTACTTTATGGACTTATTCTATTCTAGAAAGTTGGTTTCCTATTGCGTTGAGATGGGCATTTGTAAAATTATTCTATTGAATAATATTTCTAATATTCACAGAATCTGTAATGGCCCGGCCCACTAGTGATATTGTTCGCTTTGGACCGAAGCCCTCACAGTTTTAAAACGCATCACTAGGGGTTACGAACCACTAACTTATAAACCCAGCATCTCTCTCATGTTTTGCCGATGTGGGATTTGCCTAGGGTGTTACAATCCACCCCCCTTATGGGACTCAAAGTCCTCGCTGAGGTTTGCCCCACCATCGCTTAAGGTTGCACGCGGAGCGGCTCTGATACCACAGAATCACTCTCATTCATCTTTTTGTAAGGAGGTGCCTCTATAGTTTGGTCAATATGGGTTATCTTAATCGATCTAAGACAAGGATGATTTGACTCTATCTTCCTACTATCAGAAATTTTCCATTTTAGTTTTTCACTCTTAACTATAACAGGATTCAAATATTTTGTAAATAGATATGAAATGTAATTTTAGAGGTATACATCTCAAATCAATCAAAGAATAGAATATAAACTTGATGTGTTTTAACAAATTCACAGAAATTTTTTTGTATATCATGTCTTTGTTGCAAAAAATGTTTGAAAAACCACAATCTTTTTTGCTCATTCTCTTTTGAATAGAAATCATTTGTAATAAATTTTCTATCCATAACAAATTCTTTTTGTAAAACATTTATCTTATTTACTATATTTTATGTGACTGCAAAAAAGGTTGGGGAAGTTAGAGGTGAAACCTATTATTCTACAGTTTTTGCTTGTAGTATAAATGGATAGGGAATATTTGTGTAATTTACATTTTGTAAGGAGGAACTACGTATATCTAATGTAGAAAACCTAGGTTATAATTTGTAAGGTAAGTCTTCAGCTGAAGGAAGGTCTACACTTTGTTATGATCTTTCTTTAGGTTCTTATATGAAAGAAAGTAGTTGTGAAATTCTTCCCAAGTCTATGTTACTAGATGTTGAAGAACTATTTATATACCTAGAACTAGTAGACTTTCTGTCAAAGCTAAGTTTGACTATACCATCTATATACTGAATAATTTGCCTTATATTTGTATTGGGTTTTGAAGATACTGGAAGTTCAGATTTTACTGCACTTTCTAAGATCCACTCATCTAGTAAGGTTATGTCTTACCATAAAATGAGTTTAAGAATGAAAGTATTAGATTTTGTAAGATCTGCTTGTAAGAGTAAAACTTCTCCTTTTTTGCTTTGGAAATGGTGTTTTATAGCAAAAGTAGAAACCATAGCTTTGTAATGGACTTTGAAGATCAAAGTAAGAGGGATTGATCCATTAATCATTTTGTAATTATGGGTTTTGATTTGTAAAACAAGTGATTTTAAAATGTTTCTGTCACTTAAAGAAATATTAAAATTTGGATAGCAATTAAAAGAGATAGATCCATTACACAAACTTAATTCAACCGAACTAAGCAATGAATCATGAAAGTTTATAAACCTAGAGTCTCTAAGAACTTCTAGAATAGAGATATTTAATCCTTCTTTTGTAAGAGAATTAATTCCTATGTAGACCAAGCCTATGAAGATATAATTGTACTAGTTATCTTTGTGCTTTTGTTAAGAATTTTGAGAAAGGAGATAAATAGTTTTAAAAGGTTTTGAAAGTTGGATATCTCTTTCTTTAGTTTTAATGATAAAATTTGTTTTGAAAAAAATTATATTTGGAGGTTTTGTAAATCTAATCCTTTTGAATTTTTGGAATTTCCCAATCATTAATTGATTTTTCAAAATCTTTAATAGTGATTTCTTCACTATTGATTATCCTTTTTGTTTTTGAGGAAGACATTAAAGAGTTTGAAACAGAAGTAGTTCTACAGAAAGCAGAATCATTTTTGAAAATTTTATTCTTTTTAAATAAAATTTTTCTTACAGTAGCTAGGGGAACTACGAACTTTACTGCCTCACTCAGGGACCTACTATATATATATATATATTCTTAAACCATTAATAACACATCACAACTTTCCATATTCAATACTTACCACAAGAAATTAAAATAAACATATAGTCTTACATGTCATATTAGGCAATATATGTTAACAAAAAGTGACATAATTTTAACATCTAGACTATGTTATAACTGTCACATATTTTAAATAACACATAATTTTAACATCTAGACTATGTTATAACTGTCACATATTTTAAATAACAATTACATCATGCTGTTGCCTCTGAATCATCATCCTCATTCCCATACCCCTTATTATGTGGTTTCAATAGCCAAGGATCTGGTGCAGAAGCGAATGGAAACTTTGAAGGAAACTATTAAGGAAATGATACGTCTATAAGGAAACTATGGATTTAATGCACAGAAATAGAGAACTATATGATTAGTTCATATGAAATTTGAAAATGTTATTATATATGATAGCTCTTTTTAGTCTTGTGTAGGTGCCTTATAAGTAAATGCACGAATGTGAATAAGCATATTTAACCAGAATGCATTTATGCATATATAAGCACATAATGTATTATGTAGATTACAGATGTATTCTTAATTACTCTAAAAAATAAAGAAAACCCTGTGCCATGATATTCTGTAAGGAGTTAATTCCTTATAATATAAAAATGTGTGTGTGTGTGTAGTTATACTCTAAGAGATTAAACAAAACATTATAAAGTAATTAAGTAAAGATAACTTTTACTCTATGAATGACATAAGCTTGTAAAATCTAAATTGGGTGTGATAGTGTACAATAATAAAAATTGAACTTATAGTCAGAAAGTTAATGCCAGGTGGTTCAACAGTAGGAACTAACGTTGCCAATTCTTGCAATGTGTTTAAACACACATAAGAGTTTGGGTTTGTAAGTTGAAAGAGGAAATAATGAAATTAATAACAATTGTTTAAGCCATTTGAAGAGCGAAGATAATCAAGAACCCTTTATGGTACTTTCGAGTAATAATTTTGCAATTTTGTTTTTGCTTTTTTTTTTACCCTAATAATTTTTTTTAAGGTCAACTTGTTGATAATCATTGAAGGGGTCCCGTGGTTTTCACACCTTAACCATGGTAAATATCAGTAACTTTAATTTTGGCCCTTATCACCTTCTAAATAACTGTATTATTATTATGGCTCTATTAGAGACAATAGCTTTTACAAAAGTTATTTGTGAATCATTTTTAGTTATGGAGGAAACACATGCTTATACACCAAACAAAATGTGGATTCTAAAAGAAGATCATTCACCCTAAAAATGTGCGATTACTTTTAAAGGTACACACACACATACTCTTCTTTTTCTTTGTGTTTAAATTTGCTGTAATTTCCTTATCTCAGTGTAATCAGCTAAGATATGTGTGCTTTATTTGTGCATGATTGGTTGCACAATCAAATCTCAAATATACAATTAACTTATTTAATTTGTCTTTTATATCTCAACTACTAATCCACTAGCCAAACTATTTTCCAAAGTATTGGTATACTCATTATACCAGGTAATCCCTCACTGGATGTATTAGCAGCCTAGTCTGCTACCCTGTCTGTCTCTCTACCTGCGACAGCAATAAAAAGCTATCGCTGAGACAATGTCTCAGTGGTGCACAACATTAACCAAATACAATTTTAATTCATAATTCATAAATCATATCAATAGTGGATACTTAAAACCATAGTTAAATTCAAGACAATGAATGTCATAAGGAATTTAAACTCCAATTCACAAATTATCAAAATTCATAATAACACAATTTAGTCAAATAGTTTAAGAATACCGTATTGCCAATTCATGCACAATTTGATCAAATAACTGAATAATACCTTTTTGCAAATCAATAACACAATTCGATCAAATAACTGAATAATATCGTTTTGCAAATCAATAACACAATTCAATCAAATAACTGAATAATATCGTTTTGCAAATCAATAACACAATTGATCAAATAAATGAATAATATCGTTTTGCAAATCAATAACACAATTGATCAAATAACTGAATAATATCGTTTTGCAAATCAATAACACCATTCGATCAAATAATTGAACAATAGAATGTTGCCAATCAATAACACAATTTAGGTCATGACACAAATTTTTCCATATATGCCGTGTTGTACACCATGACAAGACATACTCTCCCCAATAATCGAAATCAATGAGGGAGGAAGCTAGCTATCTAATGAGTACTCATCCATACTCACCTCGGTGGGAAGTCAAAGAGGGAGGAACATAATCATACTCACCCCAGACTGATAAGTCAAAGAGGGAGGAATAATCACACTCACCCCATTAATGGAGGAGGAACATAATATCCGTGTCATGCCAATTGTGAGTCAAAACAATTCCAAACATTTTATTCAAATGATCCGTAAGAATCCAATAAATTTCCAAAGTTATAATTTCATTCACAAAATGGCAATACAATTCGTAATTCACTTCAATTTCCACAAAACCATTTCTGATTGCTTTTCAATCAAGAAGTATCCATCAATATCATTCAAACAATTTTTCACAGTTTCAAACCATTCACAATGTTTTTCAATCAATAAGTGTCCACCAAACACATTTCCACAATTTAAAACAATAATATTCAAATAGTCATAATTTATTTCGATTGAAAAATTCAAAAGAAATAGCCGTTGTGCACAAACCTCGATGATTGTCTCCAGTCCGGACTCGAGTGTTTCCTTCCCTTTTCTTTGAGTCCTTGTTAATCGAAACACAATTTGAAGTGTTTGATACTAAATTAAATCGTCTCTATCGATGGTGTTTGGTAAATAATGCATCGAACTCAATTATTCACTTAATCACCTAATATACCGACCCTCGTTGCGTTTTAGGTAAATTAGGTTTTAGTGTCGTTAATATGTCACATTCGATAGGGTTTTAGGTTTGGTACGTTTTACCAAAGTCATTTTCTTGTTTAGTGCATTTTAATGCAAATTGCTGGATTCCGGGACACTGGTTTGACCCAGCCGGACGATCTAGTTCCCTCAGTTTTCGGGTCTCGGTCGAAACTACAAACTTGTAGATCTAGGTCTTATGGACCGCGGTGCAAAATTTTAGGTCAATCCGAGTTAAGTAGACCAAGTTATGGTCATTACACTATTGCTGGTCAATTGGTATCAAATTAGGTCAATTTTGGGTCAATTTGGTCAACTCTGGTTCGGCCAGTTTTTGGATCCGAACTTGTGCAAGTTGTTTGACTTGCTTATCGTCATTTCTGGGCTTTGGTGTCTTGATAAGACTTGTAGGTATGGGTCTTAACTATTCATGGTTAAAATTTCAGGTCAATCGGACCTGTTTTGAGTGAGTTATGGCCTAAACACTCACTGCTGCCCAATTGGTCATTTTTCAGGTCCTAATTGCACCTAATCCGAATTGGTCATTTTCTTAGGTCACCTTGCAAGCAGAATTTTGGTATGTTTTCTCAATGAAAGTTGGCACATTTTGTGCCTAGTTCCACCTCCAATTGGTCTCATACCAATTGAGGTTACACATTTAAACTTATTAGCTAAAATGTACACTGCCCTTGGTTACTTTGCTTAACACACATCAATCACACACATTTACCTTGCAATTTGTTCACTTCCCTACCAATCTGTTTTGGTACATTACCAAAAGCATATTCCACTTTACATTAACATTACTTTGGGCAGATTACAATTACCCTCAACACACCAAATATAATTCACATTTACAAATTCTAAGTACCATTACATACACACCTAACCATTACAAATCTTACATACACTTTACAATATCAATCTACATACATATCCATCAATCCTTCTAGGTCAATATTCTGCCTACACTTCCATGAATACATACATTTACTCAAGTGTTCCCAAGCTGCCGAAAATTGTCCTTCAACATCAAAGTGCCCTACAATTTACCAATTCCCATCCAAGTGCATAAATCACCATATATATGTGAAATAATTCACTAGGATATTAAATCACCAAGATCAACATTATTTCTCATCAATTATATGCATAATAAATCATTAAATGCGTGACCCCATGGCTGTCCAAAAATGGCTATCTCAATAACTATTTAAACTTTAAAATTTCCTTCACCAAACTAACACCCATTACATGGACATAAAGTTTAACAAAGGAATTCTCAAAAATGTAAACTTACCTTTGATTGTAACTTGCTAAACCTTCACCAAACTTCTCAAATTTGGTATCAATATCTTCCTTGTGATGTGTAGACCATTTTTGATGAAGGAACTCAAGTGATTAGAAGTGAAATGAGTGGTTAGATGAGCTTGCATGAAAAATGGCCATGGTGGTTCCCATTTTCTTCAATTCGGCAATGTTTATGAAATGAGGAAGATGAACATTCTGATGGGTTTAGTGGACTTACATTAGCCACATTTTATGTTTAATTTAATCCTTTAGTGGTCCACTTGCTCATTTAATTATATAATAATGCTTAAATGTGTTATTTACACATTTTTCACTCCATTTTTGGCTATTTACTTTATGTACCACCAAATTAATTTTTCATTTCATTTTCTAAGTGTAATATTATTTATTTTTAATGGACATTTAGGTCAAAAGACACTTCGGATGTCAAATGACCATAATGCCCTGCTCGTGTGGCATTCCGATTTTTCAGTATACTGGTTTTGTCTGCTTTTCGATTTCTCACTTTTCTTTGTACTAATTATTTAATTTTTCTTTAATCTTTCTAATGAGATTTATACTTCAATAAGGGTCTATTTATGTCCTAAAAATGTTTTCCGTGGTTCCTCATGATACCAACGGTCCACGCCGTGACTTCCAGTCTGTCACCCATCGCTAGGTTTCCTACCACTTATTCGGTTACATTTCTTTGCTATGATTTTTCCTTTGTTTTTCTTGTATTTTCTTTTCTTGTATTTCATTATTTATGTCTCCTCTCATATCAAGGTGTGGTTCTAGGCATCCTAGCTGTCCTGACAAAGACTGGTCACCTAATGAGAACGCACTACCGAACTTAGGGTGTTACAATTCTCCCCTTAAATAAATTTCGTCCACGAAATTTTTACCCAAAGAGCCATCTTACAATAGTCATACGTTTATTTCTCCTTTCTATATGATCGTAAGACTTTTAACAATCTAATACAATGTTTAATTTGTTTGGATAACACCAATCTCCTCTTACTATAATGCTGTCTAATATTTTGGTTCACGTTGCTCCTTGAAAGACCCTTGAGGTCATGTTAGAATCATTCATCAGTCATTGGTCCTCCGACCATTCTAGTCCATAGTCTTCCTCACATTTGTAATATTTCTTTGTTACACATGAATCAACTGCTCAATTCTCTACTTTCATAACTCTTTTATCTGTCAATATTTTATAACTTACTTCATTTAGTACTGAACTAAAACCTTTCGATATAATAACTTTTGAGTTTTAGATCCCTAAGTAGGATTTTCAAACTTATTTCTAACAATTAAATTCTTTAATGGCAAAACTATACCAAAAAATATGCCGTTGGCAAATATAATAATCTAGGTGTACTATCGGTAAGTACGTAGCACAACACAATAATCTCAAGTCGATCAGAATCTAGACTACAAAGATAAACATCAAGAACATTGCATAGTTACTACGATACATCCCAATAGATCAAACTTTGTTATCTTTTATTCTTTTTGAATTCACTGATATTCGAATCTTATTTTGATTACAATATCCATTAGCAATTTCTAACAGTAACCTCCTTGCCCTCATCTAGAGCAATTCCATTACTGCATCTTACTTTTACGTCCTCTTGCCTTACATTAAGTAGGCTCGCCAATTAGCTTTATAATTTATGGTGTGTTAGAAAATACTTTTCGCCGATAAACTCTTTCAAAAGTAATTTCACTTATTATCACAATCCTTATCTCAAGGACTAATCACTAATGCATCAAAATTTATTCCCTTGTAAAGGAATAACAACAGAACGTGTAGTTCTAACACTAACATAAAAGTATGCAAACTCCAGGTCAAACAATACATATATATATCTTAGTTGCCAATTGAGAAAGTACCAGCAATGATGTCAAAAGTCTCTTTCTTTTACGTCAGATAGCGTATACTCTAGTTGAAGCATCACCTGCTTTGGTGATTCACAAGAGTCCGACTTCTAGGTGTACTACCCTACCTCTACCTTTGCCTCTACTAACCGATGGTGAACTCTTTGGGGTAGAAACTTGGGTTGATCCCTTTGGTGTAGTAAATGATCCGTAACGACTGGATTTACACAATCCCTAGCAAATTGGCCAGTCTCTCCACAGTTAAAACATGCTCCTACGGCTCTATAGCATACCCCACTATGTGGTTTACCACAAGTTTCACAAAGTCGATCTGACAGCGCATTTCTGGGTTTCTGTTGAGTTTGCTGATCGGATCGAGGTGGTTTCTGTCCAAAAGATCTATCTCTACCGGACTTCTTACTATCTCTGTCAGATCCCCAAAGTTTTTCCTCTTTCCAAGAGGGACCACTAGAACTCTGCTCACGACTTTCCTCTTTTTCTCGCTTCTCTCGATTTCTTTTCTCAAGAGCCTCTTCAGATTCAATTCTTTCTAATTCTAGTGCTTGAGAAATAAGTTCAGAGAAGTTGTTATGTTTGAATCCGACCACTTGTAATCTGATACTAGGCTTCAAGCCGGTTTCAAACCTCTTACATCTCTCCCTACTGGTAGAAAGTAGACTTACTGCATAATGGCTTAGGCGGAAAAATTCTCTTTCATACTCAGCCACTGATCGGCCCCCCTGTTTCAGACTTAGGAACTCTTGCAGTTTCTGGTCTACATAAGCATCAGGGACATATTTCTGCCTGAATTCCCTGAGGAAGTCATTCCATGTTAGCACTGCAGGTTCTACCAGACTGTGGGGAATGGTTTTCCACCAGTCATAAGCATCTCCCTGTAGTAAGGATACTGAGTACTCAAATCTGAGCTCTTCTGTACAATGCAGCTTCTTGAATACCCTATCCATCCTCTCTAACCATTGTTCAGCTTCTAGAGGATCTACTGTCCCTTAAACTCAGAGCCCCATACTTCATCAATTTGTCATATTGTCTAGCGTAAGACCGTGGTTGTACCATCGACTCAGATTGGGGCTTGAGTAGGCACATTACCATCCATTTGTTGGAACATTGCACCTGCATTGCGAGCGAATCGAGGTAGAATCGCATGATCGCAGGTGGTGCTCTTGAACCACTGACATTATGTAGGCCTGGGGCATCCCTTTGCACCTCAGCCTCTATCGATTGATCGACTGAACGATCACCCTCTTCCATAGTCAATTCGAGGATTTTAGACCTCCTGTACAATAATACAAAGAGATTTCCTCCCGTTAGTGCATATTTATAATGTAATGTACTTGTATGTATCAAACAATGATATTGAGCGGTTGTCTTGTGAAGAAAGAATATTCAAGTAACAAGTGAAAAGAATTTAAAAACTTTGCTCGATACCACTAAAACATGTCACACCCTACCCTCTGTAAGGCATGACATGATCCCGTAGTATACGATGAATTACCAACTCCGTTCATCGATAACCCATTAAATACACTACAAGGGATTTTAAAAACTTTTCTTACTTCTTTTACAGATGGTGAGCACTATTTACAGTGTGTTAAAGACTTTGGTGAATCAAGTGAAACAACTAACTCATTTGATTTATTTGGAATATTCAGAAAATTTTGGCAAGGTGCCATTTGTATTTTGGACAAAGCAGTTCTTGTAAAACTGTAAAAAGCACTTCAATTATTTTCCAAATCTCAACTCCAACATTTTTCTCAATACAACACATTTCCCAACTCAATTCCATAGAAATTTTTCAAAGTCTGAGATAAGAAAATATAATACAATTTTTATAAGTCAAATAACTCATAATAAATTTACAACTTCAAGGTACAATTTGAATTTACAACTGCTCAAAACCAAAAACAAAATGTACATACAGTGTCATACATTACAGTACAAAATGCAAAATATTGGTATACTCATTATACTGTAATCCTCACTGGATGTATTAGCGGCCTAGTCCGCTCTGTCTGCTCTCTACTGCGACAAAGAATAAAGCTATCATTTGAGACAATGTCTCAGTGGTGCACAACATTAACCAAATACAATTTTAATTCACAATTCATAAATCATATCAATAGTGGATACTTAAAACCATAGTTAAATTCAAGACAATGAATGTCATAAGAAATTTAAACTCCAATTCACAAATTATCAAAATTTATAATAACACAATTTAGTCAAATAGTTTAAGAATACCGTATTGCCAATTCATGCACAATTTGATCAAATAACTGAATAATACCTTTTTGCAAATCAATAACACAATTTGATCAAATAACTGAATAATATCGTTTTGCAAATCAATAACACAATTCAATCAAATAACTGAATAATATCGTTTTGCAAATCAATAACACAATTGATCAAATAACTGAATAATATCGTTTTGCAAATCAATAACACAATTGATCAAATAACTGAATAATATCGTTTTGCAAATCAATAACACCATTCGATCAAATAATTGAACAATAGAATGTTGCCAATCAATAACACAATTTAGGTCATGACACAAATTTTTCCATATATGCCGTGTTGTACACCATGACAAGACATACTCTCCCCAATAATCGAAATCAATGAGGGAGGAAGCTAGCTATCTAATGAGTACTCATCCATACTCACCTCTGGGAAGTCAAAGAGGAGGAACATAATCATACTCACCCTGCATCGATAAGTCAATGAGGGAGGAATAATCACACTCACCCCATTAATGGAGGAGGAACATAATATCCGTGTCATGCCAATTGTGAGTCAAAACAATTCCAAACATTTTATTCAAATGATCCGTAAGAATCCAATAAATTTCCAAAGTTATAATTTCATTCACAAAATGGCAATACAATTCGTAATTCACTTCAATTTCCACAAAAACCATTTACAGTGCTTTTCAATCAATAAGTATCCATCAATATCATTCAAACAATTTTTCACAGTTTCAAACCATTCACAATGTTTTTCAATCAATAAGTGTCCACCAAACACATTTCCACAATTTAAAACAATAATATACAAATAGTCATAATTTATTTCGATTGAAAAATTCAAAAGAAATAGCCGTTGTGCACAAACCTCTAATGACTGTCCCCCTGGTCTGGACTCAGTGTTTCCTTCCCTTTTGCTGAGTCCTTGTTAACTGAGAAACACAATTTGAAGTGTTTCAGTACTAAATTAAACTGTCTCTATCGATGGTGTTTGGTAAATAATGCACTGAACTCAATTATTCACTTAATCACCTAATATACCGACCCTCGTTGCGTTTTAGGTAAATTAGGTTTTAGTGTCGTTAATATGTCACATTCGATAGGGTTTTAGGTTTGGTACGTTTTACCAAAGTCATTTTCTTGTTTAGTGCATTTTAATGCAAATTGCTGGATTCCAGGACACTGGTTTGACCTAGCCGGACAATCTAGTTCCCTCGGTTTTCGGGTCTCGGTCGAAACTACAAACTTGTAGATCTAGGTCTTATGGACCGCGGTGCAAAATTTTAGGTCAATCCGAGTTAAGTAGACCAAGTTATGGTCATTACACTATTGCTGGTCAATTGGTATCAAATTAGGTCAATTTTGGGTCAATTTGGTCAACTCTGGTTCGGCCAGTTTTTGGATCCGAACTTGTGCAAGTTGTTTGACTTGCTTATGGTTATTTCTGGGCTTTGGTGTCTTGATAAGACTTGTAGGTATGAGTCTTAACTATTCATGGTTAAAATTTCAGGTCAATCGGACCTGTTTTGAATGAGTTATGGCCTAAACACTCACTGCTGCCCAATTGGTCATTTTTCAGGTCCTAATTGCACCTAATCCGAATTGGTCATTTTCTTAGGTCACCTTGCAAGCAGAATTTTGGTATGTTTTCTCAATGAAAGTTGGCACATTTTGTGCCTAGTTCCACCTCCAATTGGTCTCATACCAATTGAGGTTACACATTTAAACTTATTAGCTAAAATGTACACTGCCCTTGGTTACTTTGCTTAACACACATCAATCACACACATTTACCTTGCAATTTGTTCACTTCCCTACCAATCTGTTTTGGTACATTACCAAAAGCATATTCCACTTTACATTAACATTACTTTGGGCAGATTACAATTACCCTCAACACACCAAATATAATTCACATTTACAAATTCTAAGTACCATTACATACACACCTAACCATTACAAATCTTACATACACTTTACAATATCAATCTACATACATATCCATCAATCCTTCTAGGTCAATATTCTGCCTACACTTCCATGAATACATACATTTACTCAAGTGTTCCCAAGCTGCCGAAAATTGTCCTTCAACATCAAAGTGCCCTACAATTTACCAATTCCCATCCAAGTGCATAAATCACCATATATATGTGAAATAATTCACTAGGATATTAAATCACCAAGATCAACATTACTTCTCATCAATTATATGCATAATAAATCATTAAATGCGTGACCCCATGGCTGTCCAAAAATGGCTATCTCAATAACTATTTAAACTTTAAAATTTCCTTCACCAAACTAACACCCATTACATGGACATAAAGTTTAACAAAGGAATTCTCAAAAATGTAAACTTACCTTTGATTGTAACTTGCTAAACCTTCACCAAACTTCTCAAATTTGGTATCAATATCTTCCTTGTGATGTGTAGACCATTTTTGATGAAGGAACTCAAGTGATCAGAAGTGAAATGAGTGGTTAGATGAGCTTGCATGAAAAATGGCCATGGTGGTTCCCATTTTCTTCAATTCGGCAATGTTTATGAAATGAGGAAGATGAACATTCTGATGGGTTTAGTGGACTTACATCAGCCACATTTTATGTTTAATTTAATCCTTTAGTGGTCCACTTACTCATTTAATTATATAATAATGCTTAAATGTGTTATTTACACATTTTTCACTCCATTTTTGGCTATTTACTTTATGTACCACCAAATTAATTTTTCATTTCATTTTCTAAGTGTAATATTATTTATTTTTAATGGACATTTAGGTCAAAAGACACTTAGGGATGTCAAATGACCATAATGCCCCTGTTCAGGTGGCATTCCCGATTTTTCGGTATCACCGGGTTTTGTCTGTTTTTCGATTTCTCACTTTTTTTTGTACTAATTATTTAATTTTTCTTTAATCTTTCTAATGAGATTTATACTTCAATAAGGGTCTATTTATGTCCTAAAAATGTTTTCCAGGGTTCCCATGATCCGAGGCAGTCAACGGTCCACGCCGTGACTTCGGTCATGATCACCCATCTCTAGGTTTCCCGGCTCACTTATTCGGTTACATTTCTTTGCTATGATTTTTCCTTTGTTTTTCTTGTATTTTCTTTTCTTGTATTTCATTATTTATGTCTCCTCTCTCATATCAAGGTGTGGTTCTAGGCATCCTAGCTGTCCTGACAAAGATCGGTCACCGAATAAATAACGCACTACCGAACTTAGGGGTGTTACAATTCTCCCCCCCTTAAATAAATTTCGTCCACGAAATTTTTACCCAGTAGCCATCTTACAGTAGTAATACGTTTATTTCTCCTTTCTATATGATCGTAAGACTTTTAACAATCTAATACAATGTTTAATTTGTTTGGATAACACCAATCTCCTCTTACTATTATGCTGTCTAATATTTTGGTTCACGTTGCTCCTTGAATGACCCTTGAGGTCATGTTAGAATCATTCATTAGTCATTGGTCCTCTGACCATTCTAATCCATAGTCTTCCTCACATTTGTAATATTTCTTTGTTACACATGAATCAACTGTTCAATTCTCTACTTTCATAACTCTTTTTATCTGTCAATATTCTATAACTTACTTCCTTTTGTACTGAACTATAACCTTTCGATATTTTAACTTTTGAGTTTAGATCCCTAAGTAGGATTTTCAAACTTATTTCTAACAATTAAATTCTGTCATGGCATAACTATACCAAAACAGATGCCATTGGCAACTATTCTTATCTAGGTGTACTATTGGGTAGTACGTAGCTCTACACAATAATCTCAAGTCAGTACTGTAATCTACAGCTTACAGTATAAACATCAAGAACATTGCATAGTTACTACGATACATCCCAATAGATCAAACTTTGTTATCTTTTATTCTTTTTGAATTCACTGATATTCGAATCTTATTCTGATTACAATATCCATTAGCAATTTCTAACAGTAACCTCCTTGCCCTCATCTAGAGCAATTCCATTACTGCATCTTACTTTTACGTCCTCTTGCCTTACATTAAGTAGGCTCGCCAATTAGCTTTATAATTTATGGTGTGTTAGAAAATACTTTTCGCCGATAAACTCTTTCAAAAGTAATTTCACTTATTATCACAATCCTTATCTCAAGGACTAATCACTAATGCATCAAAATTTATTCCCCTGTAAAGGAATAACAACAGAACATGTAGTTCTAACACTAACATAAAAGTATGCAAACCTGTGTCAAACAATACATATATATATCTTAGTTGCCAATTGAGAAAGTACCAAGAATGATGTCAAAAGTCTCATCTTTTCTCGTCAGATAGCGTATACTCTAGTTGAAGCATCACCCTGTTTTGGCTGATTCACAGTAGTCTGACTTCTAGGTGTACTACCCTTACCTCTACCTTTGCCTCTACTAACTGATGGTGAACTCTTTGGGGTAGAAACTTGGGTTGATCCCTTTGGTGTAGTAAATGATCCAGAACGACCTGGATTTACACAACCCTAGCAAAATGGCCAGTCACTCCACAGTTAAAACATGCTCCTGCGGCTCTATAGCATACCCCACTATGTGGTTTACCACAAGTTTCACAAAGTCGATCTGACAGCGCATTTCTGGGTTTCTGTTGAGTTTGCTGATCGGATCGAGGTGGTTTCTTGGGATCGCCCAAATGATGTAATCTGACTTTTGAAAATAAAATTTATTTTGACAGTTAATATTTTATTATTGTTGCTTCCGATCTCTTAAGTACTTATCCGATCTGATTCTTAACAGAATGGTCCTTGGCCGATCCGTAATTCAAAATATCCCTTTCAACCCGTCGATCCCTAACTAGCCGCTCTCTTTGTGTAATTCCTGGAATATTTTGGAAAATGTCAAAAATAGCTGGCGAATCCCATTAACCGATGCACCACCTAGGACAAAGTGAGCATTAAATGCTCGGACGGGTATAAATAGGGGAGGGGTCAGCCATTCGCTCCTTTATGTCATTTTCAACCTCTTCGCAAACTACTTCAGAATCCTCTCATTTTCTCAAGTTCTTCCGACACCGATCAAGCTCCGGTAAGGGTTTTGATCTTTCTTTTAGCTTAAATTTCTCCTTTTCTTTGAGAATGAACGGCGCCGAAGGTCAGAGAGCGGCGAGCCCTTCTTCTGTCCATGTTTCATGGTCGTCCGACGAAGCGGAGGTGGTCGGACCAAGCGCTCAACCTGAACCTCCTAGGGCCTCTGTTCCAGTTCGGGAGCGAGCAGAACCTTCAAGGCATGTACATTCTTCAGGGACGGAAAGTCTTCCTATGGACGAGCTACCGTCGATCCTTCAGGAAACCGACCTACAATCGTTTAGCCAAGAATACAACATTCGGCCTGATTCGTACGAGCTAATTAAGTGCCATGGCGATCTTCGTGCCGATCACTTCTTCGAAGAGAATGATATGATCATGGTCTACGAAGAACAATTAAAAGCCGGTCTGCGGTTCCCTCTAGACGATTTCTTCAAGGAGGTCTTAAAATTTCACCAAGTGTGCATCGCCCAAGTTCACCCGAACTCGTGGCGGATCCTGGTGGCTTTCAGGGGGTTCTGCCATGCCAAGGGACTCCATCCTATAGCTAAAGTATTTGCCGAACTACATAGGCTAACCCGCCGAAAGGACGACGAGTACTGGTTCTTCCAGGCGAAGCCTCATTGAGGGCTCTTTACCAATCTGCCTTCCTCCCTGAAGAATTGGAAGAATTGCTGCTTTATTCTGAGGAGCAAAATTCCAAACGGCTTCGAGGGCTTCCCTCGAAGATGGCTACATCTGGGCCCTTCGCATCCGAAGCATCTCGCCCTGAATAGGGAAGAGGGAGCCATGGTGATGGAATTGAAAGATCAAGTGGCTAGGGAGAAGTTTTCTTGTTTGGATGCAGTGACAGCCGAACTGCATCATTGGACGATGCAGCTGATCACCGGCGAAGATCGCGAGCTCCAACTGTCTGACCTCGGCCTGGGTTTTTTCTGTAATCTCTGATCTTAGGCCTTAGCGATCTCACTGACCTGTTCTCTGTGCAGATATGGCAAGCGGCGAGGCTTCTAAGGAGAGCCGGAAGCGAAAGAGGGAGATCTCTCGGAAGGTGAAAGAGATGAAGCGTTCGGAGCTGCTTCAAACACTAGGCCATGAACCTGGGGAGATACAAGGAGGCTCATCTCAACCCTCGGGTCTGCCCGTCATGGAAGTGGTTCGGTCTCCTCCTCGCCAAGAAGAGCCGCCCCTGCCTCCTCCAGCCGCTTCGAGTGCGGAAGGGGGTCCTTCCCAACCACAAGTGAGGCCCCTTTCTCGCGGCCCTCAAGTACTGCTCAATTCACTAGAGAAGAGTCAAACGGTCAGATATAATCCGGGCTTTGCTAAAGTCTTGGGGTCTTCGATCTGCCTCCGGGAGGATAGGGATAGGCTGTCTCCGGACAGTCCTGATGACATCCTAACCCGATCTATGAGCCTGAACATAGAGTGCTTGGTGAACCAGCACATTGTCCGGGAGAAGGTTCACCGCATGAGGCAGGAGCTCGAGAAGGCGGGTCATGAGGTGACTTCTCTCCGATCCCAACTGTCATCAGCTCAGGACTACATATCTGATCTTGAGGGGCGGTCGAAGTTCTATGAAGATAAGCTGGCCGAGCAAACTCAAGTTATGGCCGAGCGAGATCATATTCTCGAGGAAGTTCAGGCGCTCCGAGCCGGTGAAGTCGCCCACCTTATCGAGGAACTTAAAGCCAAAGAGGAGGAAGCGATGACAAGGGAGGCCAGCGCTTATGTGAGTGCTCATAGGGATCTCTTGGCCGAGCTCATGAAGCGATATCCCGAGGAGGATTTCACTTGGATGGTAGACCTGGCTCCTCAAGACGAAGAGGAAAGCGAAGAGGAGGCCGAGGGTGAGAGAGAAAATGAGCAAAATGTAGATCAGGTTGGGGGTGATCCCCCAGCCGAATGGCTTGTACAAATGTTGGTATGAAATGAAGTCGCTCTTTGTTCAATGATTGGATGTGATTGGAAAATCTCTGAATTGCCTAAGTATTTGATTGTCTGAGCATAGCAAAATAAGAACTAAATGCAATTATTAATCTAAGCATAAGAGATCGGAAAACACAATAAGCATGAGATCGGTAGGGAAAAAATGCTGAACGGGACTTGATTAAAATTGGAAATTTGACTTGAACACTTAAGATCGGAATCCTCATTAAACCGGACCAAAACCTTAGCTCTATTATTCCCACCTTTTTTTTTAAAAGAGATTCGCAATAAGACTGGTGGTACGAGGGTTCAATCTTGTTTGACCAGTGAGATTGGAAATATAATTAGCTGATCAGGGGACTTGACAATTAGCTTGAGAGATTGGTAGGAATTCTATATAAAATGAGGACTTGGTATTTATTCGATTCCTTTTGGGGGAGATCGGAAATGTGAGTGGCTGGTTAGGAAACTGGGTTGGGGATCGGCTTCAAAGTTTATTGATTTTGGAGATCGGTCAAAATATGGTGTCGACAGCTGCCCCTCTTTACATAATTCCTACTGAAAAATTTCATGTAGGGATTATGTAAAGATTCAGACCCATATTTTGGGCGATTAAAATTTGAAATTTGAAATTAAGGTTAGGATATTAAAACCCACCTTGGTCGGCCCCCGGAGGTTTGTAACAGGAAATTAAAATCTACTTAGATCAAGGAACCAGAGGTAGATGACAAGAAATTTAAATGCAGGAAATTAAAATCGACTTAGATCAGAGGTCGATGACAAGAAATTTAAATTACTGGAAATTAAAATCGACTTAGATCAAGGAACCAGAGGTCGATAACAAGAAATCTAAATGCAGGAAATTAAAATCGACTTAGATCAAGGAACCAGAGGTCGATGGCAAGAAATTTAAATGCAGGAAATTAGAATCAACTTAGATCAAGGAACCAGAGGTTGATAACAGGAAATTTAAATTGCAGGAAATTAAAATCAACTTAGATCAAGGAGCCAGAGGTTGATGACAGGAAATGTAAATTGCAGGAAATTAAAATCAACTTAGATCAAGGAACCAGAGGTTGATAACAGGAAATTTAAATTGCAGGAAATTAAAAGCAACTTAGATCAAGGAACCAGAGGTTGATAACAGGAAATGTAAATTGCAGGAAATTAAAATCAACTTAGATCAAGGAACCAGAGGTTGATAACAGGAAATGTAAATTGCAGGAAATTAAAATCAACTTAGATCAAGGAACCAGAGGTTGATAACAGGAAATTTAAATTGCAGGAAATTAAAATCAACTTAGATCAAGGAACCAGAGGTCGATAACAGGAAATGTAAATTGCAGGAAATTAAAATCAACTTAGATCAAGGAACTAGAGGTCGGTAACAAGAAATGTAAATTGCAGGAAATTAAAATCAACTTAGATCAACCAGAGGTCGATAACAGGAAATGTAAATTGCAGGAAATTAAAATCAACTTAGATCAAGGAACCAGAGGTCGATAACAGGAAATGTAAATTGCAGGAAATTAAAATCAACTTAGATCAAGGAACCAGAGGTCGATAACAGGAAATGTAAATTGCAGGAAATTAAAATCAACTTAGATCAAGGAACCAGAGGTCGATAACAGGAAATGTAAATTGCAGGAAATTAAAATCAACTTAGATCAAGGAACCAGAGGTTGATAACAGGAAATGTAAATTGCAGGAAATTAAAATCAACTTAGATCAAGGAACCAGAGGTTGATAATAGGAAATTTAAATTGCAGGAAATTAAAATCAACTTAGATCAAGGAACCAGAGGTTGATAAGAGGAAATGTAAATTGCAGGAAATTAAAATCAACTTAGATCAAGGAACCAGAGGTTGATAACAAGAAATGTAAATTGCAGGAAATTAAAATCAACTTAGATCAAGGAACCAGAGGTTGATAACAGGAAATGTAAATTGCACTTATAAAGCAAGCCTAATCCAGACACAAGAAGTTCTTCCCTAATGAAGTGTACTTAACAGAATCCCGAAGGCCAATGATGAATGGAGGACGAGTTGCAAGACTTGACCTATGACCTCATTTCTTCAAATGCCCCATTTCTTTTTTTTTTTTTTTTTTTTTTTGAGGTCATTCCCTGCAAATCTCATAGCAAAGTACGTGAGGTTATCAATTCTCAAATCTTAATCTTATGGCAAAAATTTTTAACTGATTAATAGCGCATTAAATAACGAGATTGCAGAAAAGATAATGTTAAAGAGTGAGTATAAAGGGAAGATAAAAGCACAGGGAACGAAGTATGACTTTATTTTAGCTTTAATAAAAACAAAGATAGAGTTTCAAAGAAAAGGGTACAAGAATAGATCTCACATATTCCTTGTGGCTGGCTTTGAAATCCCTTAACTGCCATTACTTCAAGTTCTCTGAAGCCTCATGCCGTGACGGTTTCCTCTCCATCCTCGGTTTCATGCCCCATTCCTTATTTCTCCATTTTGATTCTTGGGACGCCCTTTTGGGTTTTCACCTCTAGCCCCCTTTCCTTTTTTGTTTTTTTTTTTGTTTTGTTTTTTTTTTTTTTGGCATGCTCTTTCAGGACGCCCTTTCGGGTTTTCATCCTTCTCTCATTTTACAGAAAGCGCCCCTTCGGGGTTTTCGCCTTCTTTCACACATTTTGCTAGGAGCGCCCTTTCGGGTTTTCACTCTTTTTTTTTTTATTTTTTTTTAGGCATAGTATCTCTTGACGGTGTCAGCATTCACAGGTCTTGGAAATTCTTCACTGTCCATGTGGGTCAAGATCAAGGCTCCTCCAAAAAACGCCTTTTTAACCACATAGGGTCCCTCATAGGTTGGTGACCATTTTCCCCGGGGATCGTTTTGATTTGGCAGCACTTTCTTCAGAACTAGGTCCCCGGGTTGGAATTCCCGTGGGCGAACGCTTTTGTCAAATGCCCTAGCCATTCTCCCCTGGTATAATTGCCCATGACATGTTGCTGTTAACCTTTTTTCATCCAGCAAGTTTAACTGGTCTAACCTTGACTGGATCCACTCTGACTCATCAATCCCTGATTCCTTCAGAATCCTTAGGGAAGGAATTTCAACTTCAATAGGTAATACTGCTTCCATCCCGTAAACCAGTGAGTATGGAGTTGCCCCGGTTGAGGTTCTTACAGAAGTCCGGTATGCGTGAAGAGCGTAGGGAAGCATATCATGCCAATCCCTATATGTGACCGTCATTTTCCGGATTATCCTCTTGAGGTTTTTGTTAGCGGCTTCCACCGCTCCGTTCATCTGGGGACGGTATGGGGAGGAATTGAGATGTCGGATTTTGTATTGATCACACAATTTTTGAATCTTTGGACCATTGAGATTCTTGGCGTTGTCAGTGACGATTTCATTGGGGAGACCATGCCGGCAGATGATATTGTTTCTGAGGAATTTGAGAAACGTGTTCTGTGTAATATGGGCGTATGACGTGGCTTCGACCCATTTAGAAAAATAGTCGATTGCTACCAGGATAAACCTGTGCCCATTGGATGCCTTAGGGTTGATGGGACCAACCACATCGATGCCCCACATTGCGAAAGGCCACGGTGAGACAAGGTTGAACAACTTGTGAGGTGGTACATTTATCGGATCCGCATAGATCTGACACTTATGGCACTTTCGGAAATACTCGATGCAATCCTTTTCCATTGTGGTCCAAAAATACCCACGTCACATGATTTGCTTTGCCATCATGTGCCCATTGGCATGGGTTGCACAATTTCCCTCATGAGTCTCAAAAAGGATTCTCTTTGCCTCTTTTGCATCCACACATCTCAACAATTCGCCGTTGGAGCTCCTCTTGTATAGGGTCTCTCCACTGGGGAAGTATCCCAATGCTAATCTTCGAATCATCCTCTTTTCGTTTGTGCTTGCCCCCGAAGGGAATTGTCTGGTTCTGCAGTAGACCAGGATGTCCTGATACCAAGGTTTACCATCTGGTTCTCCTTTAATCATGAAGCAATAAGCTGGCTCATTCCTTGCCTTAATCTTCAATATCTGAGTCATCTGCCCTTCTTCGATTTGAGCCATAACAGCTAGAGTAGCTAAGGCATTAGCAAATTGATTCTTGTCTCTACTAAGATGAGTGAAAGAGATTTCTTCGAATTTCTTAATCATCTCCAGTAAGTACTTCTGATAAGGGATCAGCTTCGGATCCTTAGTTTGCCATTCTCCCTTGACCTGATAAATAATCAGGGCTGAGTCTCCGTATACCTCCAACTTCCTGATTTTCATTTCGATGGTAGCCTGTAGACCCATCACACAAGCTTCGTATTCCGCGACGTTGTTGGTGCAGTCAAATCTCAACTTGACAGCTATCGGAAAGTGTTTTCCATCCGGGGATATCAATACGGCTCCAATTCCATTACCGGACAAATTGACAGCTCCGTCGAAATACATTTCCCATACATCAGCTGGCCCCCCTTCTTCGCAGTCTACTCCATTAATATGCTCATCAGGGAACTCAAAATCCAGAGCTTCATAATCCTGGATAGGGTTTTCTGCTAGGAGGTCAGCAATCACGCTACCTTTCACCGCCTTCCGGGTCATATAGACTATGTCATATTGGGAGAGTATGACCTGCCACTTGGCTATCCTACCTGGCACGAATGGGCTTTCGAATACATATTTGATAGGATCCATCCTGGAGATGAGCCATGTCTTGTGATTCAACATGTAGTGTTTGAGGCGATTTGCTGTCCAGGCTAATGCGCAACAAGTTTTCTCTAGGAAAGAGTACCTCGACTCGCAATCATTGAACTTTTTGCTCAAATAATAAATAGCCCTCTCTTTTTGGCCAGTATCATCATGTTGTCCCAAAACGCATCCCATCGAGTTCTGTTGGACTGCCATATACAGGATCAGAGGCCTCTCCGCCACGGGTGGAACCAATCTTGAGTGGGTTTGTGAATCGCTTGATTGTCTCGAAAGCCTCTTGACAAACTGAGTCCCATTGAGTGGTGTTGTTCTTTCGGAGCAGTCTAAAAATAGTCTCGGCCTTAGCGGTGAGATTGGAAATAAACCTTGATATGTAGTTCAATTTTCCCAGGAAACTGCGCACCTCCCTTTCTGTTCTTGGGAATGGCATCTCTTGAATAGCTCGAACCTTGTCCAGATCTACCTCTATTCCCTTCTCGCTCACTATGAATCCCAATAATTTCCCTGACCTAGCTCCGAATATGCATTTGGCAGGGTTCAGTTTCAACTGATATTTCCTGAGTCTCTCAAATACTTTCCTCATCACCTGCACGTAGCTCTCTTCTCCCCTAGATTTGATGATCATATCATCCACGTACACCTCCACTTCTTTATGCATCATATCGTGGAATAATGTGACCATAGCGCGTTGATAAGTAGCACCGTCATTCTTCAACCCGAAAGGCATGACCCGATAGCAAAATACTCCCCATTGAGTGATAAAAGCGGTTTTCTCTTTGTCTTCCTCATCCATTGGGATTTGATTGTACCCAGATGCTCCATCAATGCATGAACACCTGCCCAATCCCGCAGCATTGTCTACTAACACATCAATGTGGGGGAGAGGGAAATCATCCTTTAAGCTTGCTCTATTAAGATCCCTATAATCAACGCACACCCTAACTCTCCCGTCCTTCTTTATTACGGGGACCACGTTACCTATCCATTGGGGGTATTTGACTACCTCTAGGAACCCAGCATCATACTTTTCACCTCTTTCTTCTGTAAGATCTTCCTCAGATTCACTTGAAGTAATGGCAGTTATGGGGATTTCAAAATTAACCAGAGGAATTTCTGAGTCTATTGAATTATTAGGTGTTAATTAATGAATGGTCCTGAATGAATGAAAATAGAACATATTATAAGGATGGAATTCAAAAGGAAAGAAAGAGAGAATTGGATTTAAAATGCGCTATTAGTTCATTAATATTTATGCCATAAGAAAAAGGTCCATTTACAGAGTTACACTTGCCACCATGGACAAAATGATCAAGTGTAGATAACCAAAGGTACTTTACTCGAAATTGAGTACAGGGATGTCCTCTGCTGTCCAGTTATCTAGCTCTTGCCCCTCAGCTATTGGCGAGACCAGAGCCTCATACAAGGAATCCAGGTGGATGACATCAATGGATGGTTCATCAGGTGATTCTTCCGCATCTGCCGGATTTTCAATGACCGGTTTAGTAAAGATCTCCGTGATTCTCGGGACTACCTTTCCTTTTCCCATTTTCTGGTCAAATCTCTGATCCCGAAGTCTGTTTCTCATCCAGAATCGCCCCTCCATAAGGGCATCTTCCTCATAACCCAAACCGCAGCGGCCTATCTTCTGGATAGCTGGTATGGGTTCAACGATTCCCTGTAATGTGGCGCCTAGGCCTTTGCCCTCTTCATACCCATTCTTTGATAGTACTTTGGCTACCATAGCCATAGCCCCTTCATTTCTTGAAATGTCATCTTGTAGTTCAAGGGCCTGGAAAGAGCTTCCCAACGACTCCTCAGCAGCTTCCACATAAGGAAGTGATTGTGGCT
The DNA here is from genome assembly GCF_030052815.1 of Hevea brasiliensis. Classification (NCBI taxonomy): domain Eukaryota; kingdom Viridiplantae; phylum Streptophyta; class Magnoliopsida; order Malpighiales; family Euphorbiaceae; genus Hevea; species Hevea brasiliensis. The sequence continues at coordinate 45,523,378 of NC_079509.1, forward strand.
TGGTGACCAAGATGGCTTCTTCCCCTCTCACCATGATGATTTTGCCATCCATAATGTATTTTATCTTCTGGTGCAGAGTTGAGGGAATGGCATTTGCAGAATGGATCCAAGGCCTCCCCAGTAACATAGTGTAGGCCGGCTCAATATTCATCACTTGGAATGTGACGTTGAAGGTACATGCGCCAATTTGGAGTGGTAAATCAATATCTCCCAACACTTCTCTTCTGGTACCGTCAAAGGCTCTTACCACCATAGCACTTTGACGTATATCTGATTGGTCAACTGGCAACCTAGCAAGGGTAGCACTAGGCAGTACATTGAGAGCTGATCCGTTATCAATAAGTACCTTGGCTACTATACAGCCCTTACATTTCACGGTTACATGCAGAGCTTTAGTGTGCCTTAAACCCACTGGGCCTATCTCGTCTTCTGAGAAAGTAACAAAACTGGATGCCTGGATTTGTCCCACAATCTTCTCAAACTGCCCCGGAGTGATGTCGGGGTTTACAAAGGCCTGATCCAGGATTCTCTGCAAGGTTTGTCGGTGCACTTCTGAGCTCAGGATCAGTGATAACAGTGAAATTCGGGCAGGTGTCTTTCTCAACTGCTCCACCACATCATACTCACTCTGTTTCATTATTTGGAGCAACAGTTCCTCCTCTTCTTTAGGCCCAACGGGTTCTACTTCCTCCGTTTTCTCAACCTCCTCTTCAGTACCCTTCTGCGACTCTACCATTTTTACTTTCCCTTTCTTCTTTTCTTTTTCATCAGACCCATAACATCTCCCACTTCTGGTTATAAACTCAACTTCTTGCTTAGGCGGGGAGGATTTTGTGGTAGTGACGGGTTGAGGATTAGTTCGGGGAGTAGTATTGCTGGTAGGTCCGGCATAAGTCATCTTAAAGTGTTCATGAGGAGTGAAGCATGGTTTTGGTGGTGCGGGGGTGAAGCAAGGCTAGGAGCCGGTGCACTTCTTGACGCTCCTTGGGTGAAGACTTGGAAATTATAGTTCCAAGGTATGGCATGGGTGTTGGTAACAGGGAGCTGAGACGAGGCTCGGATAATCGTTACTGGTGGTGAGGCTATTGGGGGTGAGAAGGTGATTCTAGGTTTAGAGGTGGAGGCATTTGGGCTGAATCTAGCTGTGTTCACTCCGCCTTCCATCTCTGACCTTGTCTGGCATCTTAGAACTTTGAGGGACAGTAAGTTCTGCACTTCTTGCTTAAACTCCTCACAATTTTGCAGCTGGTGGTTAATTGCCCTTCCATGATAAGAGCAACCTGCCCCATCTTCAGGTTCTGATGTTTGAGGGTAGAGATGACCTTCCCTTACGGCCATCCTAAAAATTGCCTCAAAGTGAGGAATCAAATTATTTACCTTCGGGGTTGACCTTTCCCCGTCCAATTCTATCATGTTTATACCGTTGCCTGTATTGTGATTAGGCAATGGGTTTGAGGTAACATTGGGGAGGGAGCCGTTTCCCTCAATCTTCAACCACCCGTTTCGGATTAAAGCGTGCACTCTCCCTCTGAGTGCCCCACAGTTGTCAGTTGAATGCCCTAGTGCCCCTCCATGGTATTCACAATGGGCAGTGGCATCATACCACCTGGGGTATGGTGGCTGAATGGGGTCAAGGGGAACTGGTACTATCTGGTTTATACCGATGAGGTATCGGTATATTTCACTGAGCGAGAGGGGAAGAGGTGGATCAGGGTTTCTTGGGGGTCTTGGGTTGTTTTGTGGTGGTCTTGGTTGAGCAGGAGGAGGAGGTGTCTAGGTTGGTAATTTGTAGGTGAGGGATATTGTGGGCGCGGGTGTGGATAATTCGGGAAAGGAGGCGGAATTTTTGCGATGTTTTGGCCATGAGGGGAAGGATATGGCCGGTAATTATTTTGGGGAAGTGGGGAATAATTATTTTGCCAGGTGATGGAATGCACATCACCCTCCTTTTTCTTGCCAAAATTGACAGTCTTCTTTGCAGGGTTCTCAACCAACTCCTGCAGTCGTCCCATCCTTAAGTTGGCCTCTATTCTTTCACCGGCCTGAATGATGTCAGAGAAGCTGTTGGAAGTGTTTCCTATCATCAAATTGAAGAAAGGGGCCTTCAATGTCTCAATAAACAAGGAGCATAATTCATTGTCGGTCACCGGAGGGTGTACTTCTGCCGCCTTTTCTCTCCATCTCTGGGCATACTCCTTGAAGCTTTCTCTGTCCCTCTGCACCAGGTTTTGAAGATCCCTCCTTGTGGGGGCCACATCACAGTTAAATTTGTACTGCTTTAAGAGGGCATCAGCTAAATCCTTCCAGGAGCGCAGTTTGCTCTTGTCCAACTGAATGCACCACCTCAGGGCTGCCCCAGAGAGGCTCTCATGAAAGAAGTGGACTAGCAGTCTGTCGTCATCTGTCAGAGCGGACATCTTGGAGATATAGGTGGCCAAGTGAATGCGAGGGTCTGAATTCCCAGTGTACTTGTCGAAATCAGGGACCTTGAATTTGGGTGGCACCACCACATCCGGCACTAATCTCAGTGACGCCACGTCGACTGAACCATACATGTTCAGCCCCTCTATTGCTCTCAGTCTCTCTTCTAGAGCAGATAGTTTCTCATTTTCTCTCGTCTTATTTTCTCCTACCGCATGGAATACTCCTCCAGTTGGGAGATGAGGGGCATAATGAACTGGAGGGATCAGGATTGAAGGGTGAGGCTTGGCATTTGAGACAATCGGGTAATAGGAGAAAGGTAGGTCATTATTCATGGTAACCGGATTGACAGTGACTGTGGGGTCCGGGATAGGTGATTGAAAGGTAAAAGAAGTTGAAGCTTGATGGGGATCCATTGTTGTAGGTGGTGGAGGAGGTAGTGGTAAGCTAGGTTCTGAGGTGGGTTTATTTTGGGACATTTCCCTCATTAGTCTCATAAGTTCTGAGACCTGATCCTTCAATTCGGAAACCTGCCCTTGTAGGTTCTGTACTTGTTCCTAATCTTCCATTATCTTCTTTGTTCGAGATCTTGTTAAGTACACTCGCTTGGGTTGAACCGTGTGCTTGGTCAGACTTGCCTTGTTTGAAGCAATGTTGGTTTTCTGAGGAGTAAAAAAAAAAAAAAAAAAAAAAAAAAGATTTTTAATGAATTTCGAATTTTGTAAAAAAAACTAAAATTCCTCGTCCGGACGAAGGATACAGTGGCATTTGGGAGCCAGAATGAAATCTGCGAAAGGATGATTGCATCAACTTTTTCATGGCCTCGTTCGATAGTCTGACTGTGAATGACTGGATTGAATGCGCATTTATGATACCTGTCCATATAGCGCATTCAATTTTTTACATAACCCTAGTGAGGGAGTTCCTACAGGAGTCATATTATTCATTCACAAATTTGCTAAACAATGGTCCAAAAATCATTTCATTAACTGAATAATTTGTACACCGTATTCTTTACATCGGCCTAGGCTCTGGGAGGTTCTTTATAATGAGATGACATTTTCTGAGATACTCATATAACCTTTCTTCTTGTTTGGCAGGGTCGAATGCTTCCAAAGCATACTTGGATTCGGGTAATAGTTCCTGTTTTCTCTGTGCTATTGTTCTCTCTAGCTGGTCAACATTCTCTTTCAGCTTTTGATAGAGAGCAGCTTGTCTTTCATTCTCTCTCCTTTCCTTAGCACACTCTTTCAAGATATCGTTGATGAGTAGTGCCTGTTCTTTCAATTCGAGCTTCTTCTTTTTGTTTTCTTGTTTATACTCTTCAACGAGTATCTCTTGGTATTTCATCTTTTCCTGAAGCTTACTATTCTGCACTTCCACTTCTTTTACCTCAGCTTGGAGAGAGTCTTTTTCCTTTTTCCACTGTACTTCTTGCTCTTCGAACCCCATCTTTTCGGCCCTTGCCTCTTCCCTGAGTCTTCTCACCTTTCTTTTAAGGTTCTGCTGTTGGTCCTTCAACTGCTTTATTTGTTCCTACAGTTGTGAGTTCTCGGTATTTGCCTTTTGTAGTGAGTCGACGGGCGATTATCGCCTTCTTCTAATAGGGCGTTTGGCGAGGGTATTTGTCTTCCAGTCTGCGATTGAGTGTTCTCGGTCCCTGTCAGGCCTCCATTCAAGATAATCACGTGTGGCACTTGGACCTTTAGGCGATCTTTCCATCAGAGAGATGTTTTCCCAAGATTTGCGAGCCATTTTCAACCCTTCCTCTTCCTTGAGCTCATGGTAGAAATGACCTTGGTGGTATTCTTCGATGTTGATTCTGGACTGTGTTGAGCCAAACTGCCTCATTACCAATGCCGGAGTGTAACTTGTGTATCCGGTCACTCCGATTAGGGATATCGACTGATTACCTCCCGTGCTGATCAAAACGGATTGGCCTGACGCCCACAGTTTCCTCCAGCAGTAATCATGGCTATTGAAACTCAAAATCCATTCCCGCCACTGCTGTTCATTTTTCGGACTGATTACTAACCGGGTCATCTTCTCGATGGGAGGCTGGTCAAGGTACCAAGTCAATCCCTTTGTCTCCACAGGACACATGTGACTGATAATCCAGAGGTACAACAATTGAGAACAACACTTAATGGACCCTTTGCCCCGTTGTCTGCAGTAGGTAAGGGTTAATAAGGTCTCTGCAAGAATTGCCGGTATCGGATTGACCTCCTGCTTTTCTACTGCCCAGAATACTTCCACCGTGCTGCAGGTTTTGATTCCCAATGGTCCCGGGAACAAAATCAGGCCATAGATTCCCAATGCGAGTGCTGCTGAAGCTCGATCCCACTGTTTCTCTTAGAGGTATTGATCTAACCACTTCTTGAGATGTGTCCAATACCAACCATGCGTGTTTCCTTTGACAGTTTCTTTTGACTTTACTTCTTCTGGGGAAGTACCCAACATATGTGCCAATCGTTTCCAGGTCTGCCTATGCTCGAGGTGTAGGTAGATCCAATTCTGCGATGAATAAGGAATCCCTAGTAATGCCTGATATTCTTCCATAGTGGGAACTGTATCAATATCATTGAAAGAGAATACCCCGTACTTAGGACTCCAAACCGACAGCACGGCTTTTAATGCCGGGATTTGGACCTTGACTCGCATTAAGGTTGCAATCCTCCCGTACTTCTCCTCAAATCGTGCCTTGACCTGATCGGGAAGCGACCTCCAACCATTAGATAGACCCTCGAGGCTGTTCATTCTGACCTCAATTTTATTCAGGTCCAATGAAGGTAGTAAGCTAGCATGTGCCTTGGAAACATCATTTTGCGGGGGTACTGGAGTATGGGCTGATTTGGACCAAAGTTTAGCATTCTGAACTTCTTCTGCCGACTGACTCGAGGATGCCATGATAAAAATGATGCCTATCCTTTTTACAGACTTTTGGTTTGGTGATGCCTACGGAAAAACTCATTAGCAGGATAAATTCAGGTAATCTTGTATTATATTGTTGGCAGAGTGGTACCTACACATTTATCAAAGTAGGAAAATGTGTAGGTTTTCTTAACAATATGATTCAAGATTACCCTTAAAAATAAGAACAAAATAAAATAAACAGAATAGGGTAAGAGTAAGTATGCCCCTTTTGTCCTAGAATAGGGAGACTCCTGATACCGGATGACTGCTACCTAATTGGATAGTTCTATCTTATAAGGTAGCTTACTACGGCTTTCAGCTATCGTGATAGTTTAGCTCATGGTCTAATTTTCTAAAAGCCACAGGTTCCCAAATTGCCCCTACTATAAACAGTAGATCCCCATTCTATAACCATGATATTATCGGGAAAATTCCACGGGTATCACAGTGAATAGAAGGAGTTTCAATTTGAGCAGAAGCCTTCACGGATACTAACGGGGTAGAACCCACGGGTACCGCTACATAACCCCCTCCTACTTTCCTAAAAGGGTAAGAAAGCCTGGGTATAGGGCCGAAGTGTGTGAGGACATCGTGTGAGTGTTCAGTGTGTGAAGGGACATCTTTACCTCTTCCCAATTCAGGGGGACTTTTTTTTTTCTTTTTTTTTTCTTTTAAATGAAAAGTGCTGAGGAGTAAAACAAGCAAAACAAGCGAAACAGTTAGTAGGAATAATCAATAATAAAATATTGCCGGGTGAGCCCATCTAACCGTAATTCGATCGAAAAATTAAATCTACTTTTGGACCTCTGGACCGGGGTTAAGTCAGGCGTCCCCAGTGGAGTCGCCAAGCTGTCGCAAGGAGTTTTGCGGTCACCTGAACGAACCCTCACCGAAGTGGGAAAGAATGAGGAGTCGCCACTTTAATTTTGAGGGAAACTAAAGAAAACTATTTGTGAAGATAAATTGAAATAAAACCATTTCAAAACAGAGATTCTAAGTTCGGGGTCCGTAAACGGGTGGGGAAGGTGTTAGGCACCCCACCTCGTCCCTTAATAAGGGTAAGTAGATTTAACTTTGCATTTTTTATAAATTAGTTAGGAGGGCTTGAATGGAAATGTTAATCCTTTTAATAAAAAGGAATATTTAATTTTTCACTAAATTCGGATTACCCAGATACATAAGTAAATGAGACAACCTTAGTGAGTTACTGTTGTATGTTAATTTTGTTTGAAGGGGCTATTTGGTTAAAATTCAATTTGAGAATCGGATATGAACTCTCCTCCGATCACTTTTAAAAATTTTGGATTGAGAATCGGATAAGAACTCTCCTCCGATCTCTTTTAATTAAAATTTTGGATTGAGAATCGGATAAGAACTCTCCTCCGATCTCTTTTAATTAAAATTTTGGATTGAGAATTGGATAAGAACTCTCCTCCGATCTCTTTTAAAAATTTTGGATTGAGAATCGGATAAGAACTCTCCTCCGACCTCTTTTAATATTTATTAAAATTTTAGCTTGAGGATCGGATAAGAACTCTCCTCCGACCTCTTTTAAATACTTATAGAAATTTTGGGTTTGAGAATCGGATGAGAACCCTCTTCCGATCTCTATTAAATGACCGAGAGCCGAATAAGGATTTTCCGACCTCTTAAAAATTTGATTACTGCTACATATCGCAAGAGCCTAAGGCTAAAGATCCTAGCACTTGAAGATGCCGGGGGTTCGGATAAGAGTTCTTTCAATTTATTGGCGTCTCGTGACCGGACAAGGGATACCTGACCGAATTTACAGACCTTCTATGTGGTCACTTTACCTATACCTTTTGACTGGTGATACCCGACTTATTCCATTCGCTTATTTGATACCAGATTTTATTCTGCCTTATGATGTCTTATCCCGTCACCTTTTGTGTTAGTCTAATGCTTCAACTTTACTATTTTCCTGACATATTATTCAGACCTTCTATTATCTTGAAGAAACGTTCAAGATACAGTTACCTACATTTTATCCAACTACTTATACGCCACTCGGGACTAGGACCCTTGCATTTAGAAGTAACAAAGATTAACAAGAGAGTGGACTGATTAACAAAGAAGTAAACTCGAGAAGGACTTTCTTCGCGTTTCTTTTAATGCAGCATAAACTTGGTGAAAGTTACAAACGTAAAGATAAAGGAAATACGTAAAATAAAACGAACAATTGATAAAGCAACGATATGAGCACTTACCTGAGGAGGGCAGAATCTATCGAACTAAATTCGAGATTCCAACAAGCAACAGGACTGAGAAGTGAAAGTTTAAGGACCGAGGTTTGCCTTGAAATGAAAGATACTTCGCCAGAATGCAATCCGGCCAAAACAATAACCAAGTTTGAATGGAGTTGAGCTCCGGGTAATGAGAAAAGATAGACAAAAAACGGGACGTGAGAGTGTTATAGGATAATGAACAAACTGAAAAGGAGAGTTTCAGGATTCAAGAATCCTTTCTACAGGAACACTTCAGAAAACTGGTTTCAAAAGTTTTCTCCTCTGAAAGCTTAAAAATAGCAGAGTAATGAACTGAATTAAGTTTCAGAGTTCTTCTACTATAATAACTACCACTTTTCTTTTTTCTTTTTTTTTTTCCTCCTTTTGAACAGTTTTCATGTAGGTATTTATAGGGACCGGGTGCTTCCCATGAAGGGTCAGGATTTGTTTTGAGGGAGATGGAGGGTCAGGGTTTCAAAGGACACGATCTGAGGCTCAGGAATTAAAGAGAATCAAGACGGACGGTCGAGATCATTTCATAATATCTGTCCTTTTTCTCTCCTAATTTGACGGTCCCAAATTCTTTTGTCCGAGAGGATCCGAGGGCTAGGAGTGAAAGGCGCCGGTCTTGTCGTCTTCTTCTTCGATCGAAGGGTTCCAGGTTTGTCCTTACGAGTTGGATCTACGGTGGAGATTAGGATGTACAGCACTGCCATGACATGTCCTGGCACATGTCGATGTCTGGCGATTCAGGCGTGCTGATGGAGATCTAAATGCGCAATGCTTTAACTACCTCGGCTTTGATTATGGCAGCGATGGTAGGCGCCTTATTCTCTTTGCTTTTCGATCTGTCCTCCTTTCCCGGCTTTTCAACATGATACTCTTCCAACCTCTCATACCAGACTCTTCTCTTCCGATCTCTCCTACTCCAGTCCTGTCATCCGATTCAGCTCAATCAAAGCATTAATTTCCCTCGTTTCCCGAAGCGTCCGCTTCGTTTCCTGCTTCGCAATAAATGCCCGATTTCCCCCTATATATACCCCTAATGGAAGAGACTTTCCTCATTCGATTTTCCTCTCTTCCTTCTTACTTTCGATTCTATTTGCTCGTGAAGTTAAGCCACGATTGTGGCTTTTGATCCTTTTCCGATGGACCTCTATATTCCCCGACTGAAAATTTATGATCCCGGTGATCGAGGAATTATGATGACCTTATCTGATGATGGTGAGAGGACTGGACTAACTAACCGATCCGGGTCGAGTACCTTGATCGTGCTGATCTCGAGTTGTTTGATCGGTATAACCGGCGAACCGATTTTGGCCGAGAAAACTGCTAATGTTCCGCCGACCCTTGGCGATTGCCCTTCCAAGTTTATTCAGCTTCTCACCACATTGGGTGTTTCGACAGCGACTTTCCTCCATACTGGGTGTTTCGACAGCGGCTCGGTGACGATCTCTCTCATTCTCATGAGAGTCGTAGTCACCCCCATCTAAGCTGATGTTGTCGGCCGGTCTTCTGGTCGAACACATCCTTTGGATCAGTCACAACATAGGCTTTGACATAGGCCCTTTAGATGGGATGTTCCGCTGATCGCTAGAGATCGGCTTTCTGATGTAGTCAGGTCCTTAAATGTAATCCGATCTCTTGAGATCGCCCAAATGATGTAATCTGACTTTTGGAAATGTAATCCGATCTCTTGGGATCGCCCAAATGATGTAATCTGACTTTTGGAAATAAAATTTATTTTGACAGTTAATATTTTATTATTGTTGCTTTCGATCTCTGAAGTACTTATCCGATCTGATTCTTAACTGAATGGTCCTTGGCCGATCCGTAATTCAAAATATCCCTTTCAACCCGTCGATCCCTAACTAGTCGCTCTCTTTGTGAAATTCCTGGAATATTTTGGGAAATGTCAGAAACAGCTGGCGAATCTCGTTAACCGATGCACCACCTGGGACAAAGTGAGCATTAAATGCTCGGACGGGTATAAATAGGGGAGGGGTCAGCCATTCGCTCCTTTATGTCATTTTCAACCTCTTCACAAACTACTTCAGAATCCTCTCATTTTCTCAAGTTCTTCCGACACCGATCAAGCTCCGGTAAGGGTTTTGATCTTTCTTTTAGCTTAAATTTCTCCTTTTCTTTGAGAATGAATGGCACCAAAGGTCAGAGAGCAGCGAGCCCTTCTTCTGTCCATGTTTCATGGTCGTCCGACGAAGCGGAGGTGGTCAGACCAAGCGCCCAACCTGAACCTCCTAGGGCCTCTGTTCCAGTTCGGGAGCGAGCAGAACCTTCAAGGCATGTACATTCTTCAGGGAGGGAAAGTCTTCCTATGGACGAGCTACCGTCGATCCTTCAAGAAATCGACCTACAATCGTTTAGCCAAGAATACAACATTCGGCCTGATTCGTATGAGCTAATTAAGTGCCACGGCGATCTTCGTGCCGATCACTTCTTCGAAGAGAATGATATGATCATGGTCTACGAAGAACAATTAAAAGCCGGTCTGCGGTTCTCTCTAGACGATTTCTTCAAGGAGGTCTTAAAATTTCACCAAGTGTGCATCGCCCAAGTTCACCCGAACTCGTGGCGGATCCTGGTGGCTTTCAGGGGGCTCTGCCGTGCCAAGGGACTCCATCCTACAGCTAAAGTATTTGCCGAACTACATAGGCTGACCCGCCGAAAGGACGATGAGTACTGGTTCTTCCAGGAGAAGCCTCGTTGCGGGCTCTTTACCAATCTGCCTTCCTTCCTGAAGAATTGGAAGAATCGCTGCTTTATTCTGAGGAGCAAAATTGCGAATGGCTTCGAGGGCTTCCCTCGAAGCTGGCTACATCTGGGCCCTTCGCATCCGAAGCATCTCGCCCTGAATAGGGAAGAGGGAGCCGTGGTGATGGAATTAAAAGATCAAGCGGCTAGGGAGAAGTTTTCTTGTTTGGATGCAGTGACAGCCGAACTGCATCATTGGACGATGCAGTTGATCACCGGCGAAGATCGCGGGCTCCAACTCTCTGACCTCGGCCTGGGTATTTTCTGTAATCTCTGATCTTAGGCCTTAGCGATGTCACTGACCTGTTCTCTGTGCAGGTATGGCAAGCGGCGAGTCTTCTAAGGAGAGCCGGAAGCGGAAGAGGGAGATCTCTCGAAAGGTGAAAGAGATGAAGCGTTCGGAGATGCTTCAAACACCCGGCCATGAACCTGGGGAGATACAAGGAGGCTCATCTCAACCCTCGGGTCCGCCCGTCATGGAAGTGGTTCGGTCTCCTCCTCGCCAAGAAAAGCTGCCCCTGCCTCCTCCAGCCGCTTCGAGTGCGGAAGGGGGTCTTTCCCAACCACAAGTGAGGCCCCTTTCCCACGGCGCTCAAGTATTGCTCAATTCACTAGAGAAGAGTCGAACGGTCCGATAGAATCCGGGCTTTGCTAAAGTGTTGGGGTCTTCCATCTGCCTCCGGGAGGATAGGGATAGGCTGTCTCCGAACAGTCCTGATGACATCCTAACCCGATCTATGAGCCTGAACGTAGAGTGCTTGGTGAACCAACACATTGTCCGGGAGAAGGTTCACCGCATGAGGCAGGAGCTCGAGAAGGCGGGTCATGAGGTGACTTCTTTCCGATCCCAACTGTCATCAGCTCAGGACTACATATCTGATCTTGAGGGGCGGTCGAAGTTCTATGAAGATAAGCTGGCCGAGCAAACTCAAGTTCTGGCCAAGCGAGATCATATTCTAGAGGAAGTTCAGGCGCTCCGAGCCGGTGAAGTCGCCCACCTTACCGAGGAACTTAAAGCCAAAGAGGAGGAAGCGATGACAAGGGAGGCGAGCGCTTATGTGAGTGCTCATAGGGATCTCTTGGCCGAGCTCAGGAAGCGATATCCCGAGGAGGATTTCACTTGGATGGTAGACCTGGCTCCTCGAGACGAAGAGGAGGCCGAGGGTGAGAGAGAAAATGAGCAAAATGTAGATCAGGTTGGGGGTGATCCCCCAGCCAAATGACTTGTACAAATGTTGGTATGAAATGAAATCGCTCTTTGTTCAATGATTGGATGTGATTGGAAAATCTCTGAATTGCCTAAGTATTTGATTGTCTGAGCATAGCAAAACAAGAACTAAATGCAATTATTAATCTAAGCATAAGAGATCGGAAAACACAATAAGCATGAGATCGGTAGGGAAAAAATGCTGAACGGGACTTGATTAAAATTGGAAATTTGACTTGAACACTTAAGATCGGAATCCTCATTAAACCAGACCAAAACCTTAGCTCTATTATTCCCACCTTTTTTTTTTAAAAGAGATCCGCAATAAGACTGGTGGTACGAGGGTTCAATCTTGTTTGACCAGTGAGATCGGAAATATAATTAGCTGATCAGGGGACTTGACAATTATCTTGAGAGATTGGTAGGAATTCTATATAAAATGAGGACTTGGTATTTATTTGATTCCTTTTGGGGGAGATCGGAAATGTGAGTGGCTGGTTAGGAAACTGGGTTGGGGATCGGCTTCCAAGTTTCTTGATTTTGGAGATCGGTCAAAATATGGTGTCGACAGTGATGGTTATGCTAAGTGCTAATTGAAGGATGTTTGAGGGAAATTTTCACTAATAATACCTCCTTGCTTAATTTCTCACTTCCAAGTCCTTGGTTAAGGTTTCCTCTAATGCAACCTCTCCCAATTCCTTTTACATTATTAATAAGGTTCTTTGGCTATAATTTATTTTCATTTCAATAGTATAAAGTTTAATGAGACTCAAGCTCCATTTATTTCATGGGAAAATATTTTTCATAGTCCTTAGTTTTTGAGACACTCAGGAAAATGGGTCAACATGAAATATTTTCTGATTAAAGGGAAAATTAAATCATTTTTCATGTTTTAGACTTTGATAATCTTATTAAAAACGTGAAAACACTTATATATATATGGCATAAATACATGTCATTGGTCTAACATCAACCAAACAATGAAAAATATTTTCATGAAAATACTTTTTTTTAGAAAATATTTTCCATATATAACTTATTTTTCATGAAACAAATGGACCCTCATTAATACAAATTTCTCAATTCTACATTTTGCCCACTAACTTTGTTTTCCTCTAATATAGCAGCCATATAATTATTGATAATATTAATTTTCACTGAACAAAAATGTATTTTTGTTTATATTGGAATTATGGTTTGGGTTATCCATATGGGTCAATCTAGATCCATTAGACTTAAACTAGAACCAAGAACAACAGCATGAAAAGTCATATATATTGCTAAAAGGTGGCAAAACCAAAAGTCATATACATTGGTTAAAGATGGTAAAATCTAAATGTCATATACATTGGTTAAAAGATGTAATTATGTGAAAAGGTGCAACTCTTCTTAATAGTTATATATATAAAGTGATGGAACTATTAGCCAAAAGATGCCACACTTATGAATAGCCAAATTTTTATTTCATTAGCGATAGAAGAAAAAACACATAAACAAAAGTGTGAAGTGTATGCATTGAATGGTGGTGCATTAGCTTTTTCTTGACTTCTTTAAAAGACTCTCACTTGATTATCTATGTAGTTCATGATTATATTCATGTGATTATATAGTTGGCTAGTGAAATAAATATGGTAGAGATTTTAAGGTTGTATGAATATGGGTTAAAACTCATATATTTAAATCCATGTGTTAGGTCTTTAATTTTTCTTCAGTTTACTTTAATATATGGCAACATACTCTGGGTTTATTCCTTCGTATTACAGATAGTAGATAAAAATTATATTTAATATAATCAAATTTTAATATACTCAACATGTTTAAATTTATTGAAATATACTTTCTCGTACTTGTACAATACATTTAGATTTTTAGGGTGTTATAATTTGACTGAAATGACAAAGTTTACAATCAATTTTATTTTTTTTATTTTAATAATGGTTAAAATTAATATGGTTTAATTTGATTCAGTTTATTAAATGTTGAATTCAATATTATTTTTTAAATTAAACAAAATTAATAATTACGACTTAAATTTAGAAATATTTTTATGTAAGTACCCTAATGTCAATTGCAAAATTAAGCAAACTTATTTGCAAATAAAATGCATTTTAATGTGTATTATGATATTCTCCTAAAAATCTTTCATAACATTTTTGATAGATATCAAAATAATATACCTATAGCAATATTATACAAGTGTTAAATATTCTTTATATAGTGGGTACTCAAGGTCATAACGTGAACCTGTGATGAATAGCATTGTTTGAACCCGCATCCACCCAAATCCGTATAAAAATTATTTAAACCCATTCCATTATATTTTGAGTGGGTCGAGTATACGTAAAAATCCTCCAACCTATCATCCCTAATTTACATGTCAACTCCTTAAATTCTTTGCTTTTTTAAATTGTCACTCTGTTTTCTTTATGTAAATTTCTACACTAGGATTACGTGTGTAACACCCTCCCTGTAACAACTCCGTACATTCTACTGTTCTGGTGACCATTGTGGGTTCGAACAGTTAGAACGTTCAGAAAAATATTAAAACTAAAGTGAGGAATCATAATTAACTCAAATATTAATAAGAAAAATTTAGGAAAAATTTTAGAAATAAAATACAACCAAGTTAAATGAGCCGGTGCCCTAGCGATGGGTAACCTAGTGGGAAGTTGCGGTTCTCGCATCTAGGAGCCCTAGACTCGAGGGAAAATTCATAAAATAATTTTTGGGACTCTAGAGAAGGGTCATTGAGGTTTCTATGACATTAGAATGCCAAGAAAATGCTTAGAAAAATTTTTCAATTGGTACAGACGATTTTGGCTCAATAAGCCAAACGGAGGCCATTTTGGTCATTTCGTCTTCAGAGATGATTTTTGGCCGACTTGTCCAGTTAAGTAAATAATTATTATGACATAAAATATGAATAAATATTTTTAAAAATTAAATTGAAAAAGAGTAGAAAAGAAAAAGGAAAGAAAATGGATTTAATGGGAATTTTGACATCATTATGATGTCATTAAAACCCCAATGACCAATCACATTATGACACATGTCCTTAACCCATTTAAAATGAATAAAATGGGCAGAAAATGAAAAGAAAAAAAATAGATTCCTTCTTCTTCCCATTTCCAGCCGTGACCCATCTCTCCCTCCATTAAAATTCCTTTCATTTTCTCTCTTCCAAACCTTGAATTCTCACCACTAAACCCTAAGTTCTCTTCATTAAAAATTATCCTTACCTCTTGGGAAGGTGATTGGCTGCTAAGAAAAGCCAAGAAACTAAAGTTGTGAAGGGAGAAAATTCTGCTCACTTGTGGTTAGTGTCCAACTCTTACTCCTTTTGCTTTAATTCATGTTCAATGGCATGAATTGTGTAGGAAATATAAGGAAATAAAGCAAACAAGTGTGTGTGTGCAACTTACAATTTTTGGCAGCTAGGGTTAGCTAGGGTTTGATGATTTTGCTTGGTAGAAAAATGGTTATGAGCAGCCTTTGGTAGTGGATGGGGTATTGAACATAATTAAGTAAGTGAAATGCAAGAATTGTGCATGTATGAAATGAAAAACTTAGACACTTGAACAATTCTAGGGTTTGCTCATGTGATGGTTCATTAACCTTGTAATGGTCAATTAGTGACCATTTGAATGTGTATGATGAGGAAATGAAGTGAGTTGAGGCTTGGCATTTGTGTATGGGTGAGCTGCCTTGGCTGACCTGCAGGACTGAGCATGAGTCCAGCAAGTTTGGGCAGTTATAAATGGAATTGTAGAGGTTCAATTGGTGCAAAGCCAATTGGACATGAAACTAGACACATAATGGCACAACTTTGGTATAGAAACCTTGCCCAGAAAACCAAACCAAGTTGACCTAAAAATTACACTAATCTCGGTGACTTGCATTCTGCCTAGGCAAAATGACTAAATAAACAATATTTATTCATTTGGTCATAACTCAGTGTAGAAAGGTCCAATTGACCTGAAATTTTACCAGCGGAAATCTGAGATACAGACCTACAACTTTTAGGAAGAACACAAATCCAAATTCTAATCATAACCTAGTCAAATTTCCAACCAAACTTAGGTTACCAAATCTGGCAGAACCAATTTTGCCCAGAATTTTGGATTATGTCCAATCCAGCCAGTTATGATGTTTAGGCCATAACATGAGCTACAAAACTCCAAATGGAGTGATTCAAAAAAGGAAATATAACTAGATAAAATAAGGAACAACTTTCATGAAGATAACTTTGCCAAATTCCTACTGTAAAAATGACCAATGGAACAGTAAACACAAGGCTTGAAATCTAAAAATTTTGAACAACTAACACTAAGTTTAGAAATGGTATTGGCAACTAATATCAACAACTTTAGAATGCAAAATGTGGTATGTTGGGAGTATTAGAACCAATGTACCTATTGTCTATGCAAAAGTCAACATTTTAGTTCACCAATGAATTGAATAGTAACACCTAAACTTAAATTTCAAGAATTGTAAAGTTTAAAAGTGTAACATGCCCTAGTACACCTAGCAAGATTGGTTTGGATAGGTTGGCATGCTAATAGGGTTCAGTCAGCAGTACTGCACAAGGCATTATGTCATTCTGTGATTTCATAGCTTTTAGCCATTCTGTCATTATGTTGATACTTGGCCTTGTGCCTAATGTTATTACAACTTATTAGCTGTTCTGTTGCACACCGGGAGATACATATGTAACCAATGGTGTGACGGACCGAGGTACTTGATATCCAGTGCCAGTTTACCCGTTTATCCAGTCCAGTTATCCAGTATAGGTTACTTGGGCAACCAAAAATGAAAGTGAATAAATTTAATGAAATTATGAATATAACAAGTATAAAATAAATAAGATTACTAATAATGATCGAAAAATTATTGGCATAAGATATCAGAACATGCACTATATATTTATTTTCTGTTATTTCTTTTTTTTTATTCTATTATTGGCACCACTAAGCATTATTGCTTAGCGCGTTGCTTTTTGCCATGCGTAGGTTTTGAAGAGATCGACCGAGAGCCCAGTAAACCACAGACTGGGTGAGACCTTCTGCAGCCTTGCATAGTGTCCGTGTCACCTCACCGTCATCAGTGCATTAGTAGGACACTAGGTTGTATTTTGATATTTTGTAATTAACTTTTATTTTCTCGTGTGTAATTAAGACTTATGTAATGTATTTTGGTATTGATGTAAATAGTGGAAATTGTGTTTATGAATGAAAAAGTGAATATTTATTTATGATTTGTACATGAATATCCTATGAAATGAATGAATGAGAATTGGGATTATATTTGAGAAATATTGAGATTTTGTTGATGAAATGGAGTTTGGGATTGATTGAGAATTTTGGAAGTATTTTTCTCAGGTTTCGAAGAACTGTTTTCTCCATTTTTAGTCGGTACTTTGCCAGATTTTCTATAAAATTTGCGGAACATCAAATAAATTTAGGATTTCAATAAATGGCTTCAATGAATGATATTTCACGAATTATACTTCATAACTATGAAAGAAATAAATTAGGAAGGATAAAAATGATTAAAATAAAATAGGGTGTTCCGGTACACTGTGTGACATATCTTACTCGGTTATACTGTAGACGGGTAAGGGGTGTCACAACGTGCTCAAAGCATATTTCTATAATAAATAAAATGTGTTTGATTATATCATAATAATGTAAAATATAATCTAAATATATAATATAAATAAATAAATGCATGTTAATTATAAATTTTTTCATAATACCAATAATTCTTATATATTTTATTTATAATATATAACTAAAATTAAAAAAAAAATTCAAAGGTAAAATTAGCTATCAACAATCAATAATTAAGGCAAACCATTCACGAGACCTGATCACCAAATTTAGGGATGTAATATGTAGAAAACATCCAGTACCAATGTAGCAATAGACCTAAACTCCAAAAAAATCGATGGTTAGAATTAATTAAGGACAATTAACAAAGGACCTAAATTTGAATTTTTTTTAATTTTAAAATTAAATTAATTTAGCAATGGATTTCTATGTTAGTTTCTATCAGCAACTAATTTTACAAATCAGTTGCTAAATTGCAAAAAGGCTCTACAAGTTAACAACCAATAATGGCAACCATTGACAAATATATATATTCAAATATTTTTATAATGTCGATTTGTAACCGATTTAGTAATGGATAATATTTTAGTTGCTAATAGCAACCCATTTAGCAACGAAATCTTGAATTGGCTGCTAAAGTTTTGTAAGTATAATTTTATACCAAAAAAGAACAAAATCATAAATCGATTGCAAAATCAATTATTAATAATAACTGATATTAGGTGATTGCAAAAATCTATTGCAATTCCACTTATTTTTGGTAGCATTCTAGCTTGAGGCAATTTCCCCAATGTGAATTGGATAGCATCTAATTGTTTCAACACATCACATCCTTTAGCTTGTCGTAAGTCCTTAGTACCATCAAAGAAATATTTTTGGTAACGAAATTCATGTCCTTTGATAACCATCTCCTATGACCCATGTAATAGTATTTTCCACCTTTATACAATCATCTTGGACATGTGAATTTAGCACCATAAAGACATGTAAAAGCTCCTTTGGTACTCCAACCAGACTAAATTTATAAGCAGGAAAATCATTTATTGCCCATATTAAAGCAACCTTCATAGAGGAAGTCCTTCTAAAGGAAGCATCATAGGTTTCCATGCCTTTCCATAACTATTTTAACTCCACAATTAAAGGTTCCAAATACACATAAATATCTTTCAATGACTCTTCTTGTAACACCTCTATTTGCATAGCCAGGTATATTTTACTATTTCAGTGACGGGTATCAATCTGGACAATTAAGGGGATTAAAATCACATCTAAGATAACTAGATAAGCCCTGAATGCAAATAATTAGTAATTGCCAAATAGTTAAGTACAAAGAAGAAAAAAAAAGCATAAAAAGTTAAATTAGCCGGGAGTCACAGGGATCGGTGACCTTCACAGAAAATGATTGCGAGGTCAATCGTAACCCAAATTCTGAACCAGAAAATGTGATGCCGTGGTCCTTAGGACTATTGTGAACATAATGGAAAAAAGAAAATCATGAAAAAGAGTTGTTAAGCAGGTCAAATAATTAGGTCAGTGTTCCGGAAGAAATACAGTATTATTGGCAAACCAGATCAGACTGGCGAGGGGCAAATTGGTAAATTCACCCCTAGAGGTGACTCACGACCTAACTGTCCAATAAAATTTGAGAAATGAAAATTTTGAAATATGGAATTAAATTAAAAAAGTATGGAAAAAAAAAGGAAAAGAAAATTAAATTAAAAAGACTTATGACATCATAAGGCCCATGTAAGCATGACATCATTAACAAATTTAAATTATAATTATTTAATTATGGATAATTACAAAGAGACAAATAAAGAAAATTAAAAGGAAAATTTTTTTCAATTTTCTTATTCTTCTTGCCGTGAACCCATTCTCTCCATTCTCTCTCATTTTTTTCTTTTCCTTCCATCCATTAAAGCTCACTTTGAGCTTTTGTAATCCTAAATTATCACATAAATCCCTTAGAAATTGAATTGGCAATCAATACCAACAAAATTGACAACCAAAATGTGGTATATGGGTGCAATAGAACTAATAAACCTATTAAGTGTAGAAAATTCAATATTTTGACTTGAATAGTACCATAAATAGTGCCACCATACACAAAAATGTAAAAGACCTAAAATTTATAAACCGTAATAGGTAGGATAAGTCTACAAAGAAATTGTTGTAATTTAAGTATTAGAAATGGATAATGAAGCACTTTAAATTTATGTGTTTCAGTTGGAAAGGGATCTTTGAAGGAGAAACGAAAGTTTGAGTAAATTGAGTCGATAAAAGAGGTTTGTGCACAACTAGTTTTTAATTGAATTTGTTTTGAATATTTTACATAATTAAATGATTTTATTTTTCCTTATGCACTATGTTTATCAATTATGGGATTTATTTCAATGATTATTGAAATTGGTATAGCAAGCATGAGTTTAGTTTTGTGAAATATTATTTTAACAATTATTGAATACTGTTTTGGACTGGATAAATTATGATTGGAAAATTACGTTGGAATTATGTTTTTAAATTGTGATGGATAATTTGCATGAATAAAATACAAAATTTTGTTTTGGATTGTGATGAGCATAAAAAAATTATGGAATATTGGAATTGATATTGAATTAATATTGTATTGTGTTTTATGCTCACAAAAAGGACACAGAATTGCATGATATGGTTTTATATCTCACTATAAATGCTTGACTAGGTTATTACCCGTCTCTATATTATTTGTTGATGAGACAATGGAGTTAGCTTTGTTTTGTTTTGAATATCATGGTATGTGCACAAGCTTAGATACTCCTCTTATTGAAGGAACGGAAGCGTGAAAAACACAAGTTTATACCATTGAATTCAAAAATTTTCACCTAGGGTCACATGCATCATGCAAGATTTATTTTTATCTATTTGATTTCAATGATAAACAACATATTAAAACTCTTTTAATATTTTTTTGGATCTGTATTTGCCATTTAAGATTTTAAAATTAATCAGATTAATTTTAGAACCCTAGATTAAATCAAGAACGATTACACTAACCTCTTAATTCACTGCAGCGTGTCTGCGCCTTTGAGATTCGTCTTCAGGACACCAGATGTTGTCCCTCTAGCTTGTCCACACCAAGAACACCTATGGCAGCCCTTGAACAGCTTCTAAAGCCTTTTCTATTAATTAGAAATTCAAGTTCTGCCTTTTAAGAGATTAGAGATGTAAACAGGACACTAGAAACAATTCCTAGTGTTCTTAATTCAAGAGATTGATGGCTAATCTCTTTGAATTGATAAGAGATGAAGAAGAAGAGATAAAAACCCTCAAAGTGGCGTGACAAAGGAGTGTGGCTGCTGGTTGTGTTTTATTTTCTCATAACAACACTTAAATAGCTAGGTTAACACATTAAACCCTTGCCACATGTCACCTTTGATTAGCTCTAGGTTTAAGTGACCCAATCACATTGTGCCAAGTGTAAAACCTAAATATAATCTTGAATTTAATCATATTACATGATTAAAAAATATATTGCAAGCTTATGTGTTATGCCATGTGTCACCATCTCATTGTGCCACGTGTCACACTCCAAAATGACCAAAATGCCCACTGTCTTAATTTTGAGTTCTTAACCCAAAATAATTATTTTCTTCTTCTAATTAATTTATATCAAATATAAATTAATTAATTAATCTCTATTAATTAATTTCTCATTAATTAAATTCATATTTAAGCACTTTAAATATAAATTTAACTTATATTATACATCCAATAATCTAGATTTGGTTTCAAGTCATGCTAGGGACTTTGCAATCTAATTGCAAACCAAACCTATTTAATTAATCAATTTAAACTCTTTAATTAATTAATTAAATCATATTTAATTAGGTGATAACTTGTGTATGTGTGTGACTTACTAGGCTCATCACTAATTGGCAATGAGACATGATATCAACTCTTAATATCATCAGAACTCTTTCTTACCATAAATGATTTCTCTAAATCATTTTATGAATCTCATAGACCATAGTTAACACCTAGCATAGCATGCCATAGCTACCCAATTAGTAATAAGGTTTACCTTAAATGAACCTATAATCATATGTTACCATGCACTAGAATCTTTCTGTTACAAAATCCCAACTCAATTTGAGTCATGGTTTATGTCAAACTCCATTTGCTATGAATATTATGTTCTCTTTTAATTCAGTTCTTGATTAAAAGATTTTCTCATCGAAACTCTTTTACGAATAAATCTATTTGTCTGGCAGGGAACTTGAAACATCAAGAACAATTAAATGAACATAGGATTTTATCTCTATTTACTTAGAGGCAGATTCCATCTTGATCAACACCTACCTTCATATATAACTAGTAGGAGCCAACACATGCCCATATACCCATACACGGTACAAGTATGAAAGCGATATCAAACTCAAACTACCTATATACAAGATAAGCTGTGCTATCTCGGTCTAAAGATTATATGCCTTGATATGATTTATGACAAAACATTGACAAGAATAAACTCCATGTGCTTGTCATAAGTGTCACTGGTTGACCTACTTATCATTTATAAGTGCCTATCATGTTTGTTATATGGCATGAGACTCACCATTCCATCTTATTTATATCTCATATAAATAACTTGGGAAAAAACATGAATACAATCTATATGGATAAGTCATGTCATTATTATGAAGTATCCTCGATTGTGTACCTATTTATTATAATTCGTGCTGGAAATATTGTCACTCATATTCTTAACAACTTAAGAATAATATTTCTAACAAAATATCAATGGACCTTTTCTATTACACATAAATATATTAAGTAAACGGAAAAGTGGAAATGCCTTTTATTAATAAAAATATGTACAAGATATATACTAAATGATATGCTCTAGGGCATACTGCTAACAATCTCCCACTAGCACTAGAGTCATTCATTATAATATCTTAGACCCATCTTCTCAAGATGTCGGTCTAAGCGAGTGCGTGACATAGGCTTAGTGAATGGATCGGTGGATTTTCGGTGATGCTATTTTCTGCATGGCTACATCGCCTCGCCCAACTATTTCTCCGATAATGTGGTAGCGCCTTTCTATGTGTTTGGATTTACGGTGAGACCTTGGTTCCTTAGCTTTGTATGTTGCTCCATTATTGTCACGATGTAGTGGGCTGGCGACTCAATGGAAGGAACTCTGTAAGTTACATCACGAACTTCTTTATCCAAGCGACTTCCTTTGCGACAATATACTCGACACGTAGTGGAATCTGCAGTCGTGCTCTATTTGGAACTCTTCCAACTGACTGCACCTCCATTACAAATGAACACATATCCAGAGGTAGACTTTCTATCATCGATATCTGATTGGAAATCAGAATCAGTATAACCATCCAATTGCAAGTCTCCACCTCCATAAATCAAGAATAAATCCTTAGTTCTTCTCAAGTACTTAAGGATATTCTTGGCGACTATCGATGTTCCAAACCTGGATTGGATTGATACCTGCTAGTCAAACTAACAGCATATGCGATATCCGGCCTAGTACATAACATTGCATACATTAAACTTCCAATAGCTGAAGCATATGGAATCCTGGCCATCTTATCTCTTTCTTCAGGTGTCTTTGGAGACATCTCTTTAGAAAGATGGATACCATGTCTCACTGGTAACAATCCTCTCTTGGAATCAAGCATGTTAAATCTCTTTAACACCTTTTCCAAGTATAGAATTTGGGATAAACCAATTATTCTTTTCGCTCTATCTCTATAGATGCGAATCCCAAGAATATAGGTTGCCTCCCCTAAGTCTTTCATGGAGAATGTATTTGACAACCATACCTTTATAGTCGTCAACATACCTGTGTCATTACCCATCAATAGTATGTCATCCACATATAAGACAAGGAAAGTGATAGCACTGTCACTAACCTTCTTATATACACATGGCTCATCCTCATTTTTGATAAAACCAAAGGATTTAATGGCTTCATCAAAACGAATGTTCCAACTCCTAGAAGCTTGTTTCAACCCATAAATGGATCGCTTTAGCTTGCATACCTTGGAACCATCTTGGGATTCAAATCCCTTAAGTTGTTCCATGAAAATGTTTTCTTCAATGTATCCATTGAGAAAAGCTGTTTTGACATCCATCTGCCAAATCTCATAATCATAGTACGCAGCTATTGCTAATAAAATCCTAATTGATTTAAGCATGGCAACAGGCGAGAAAGTCTCCTCATAGTCGATTCCTTACCTTTGGCGAAACCCTTTTGCTACTAGCCTTGCCTTATAGGTCTCTAGCTTTCCATCAGAACCAATTTTCTTCTTGAAAACCCATTTGTTCCCTATAGGTATAATACCTTCAGGTGGGTCAACAAGATCCCAAACTTGATTCTTATACATGGAATCAATCTCGGATTTCATAGCATCAATCCATTTTGAAGAGTCTATATCTGATATAGCTTCTTCATAGGTAAGTGGATCATCTCCATGATCTACTTCTTCATGAGTAGACAACTCTTGTTCTTCTTCATGAAGAAAACCATATCTCACTGGTGGGTGAGATACCTTAGTTGTTCTACGAGGAATAGCTGTAGATGTTTCATCAACGGGTATTGGTTGACTAGATGGATCTATATCCATCTGATCTGTTGGTTGGTCAGAATTTTCCAATTCTAACTCTATTTGCCTTCCTTTGCCTCCTTCTTGAACAAACTGTTGTTCAAGAAATGTGGCATCTCTACTTATCACAACCTTTTGTGAAGTAGGCAAATACAAATAATATCCAAAACTATCTTTTGGATATCCAACAAATCGACCTTTTTCTGATCTGGTCTCCAATTTATCAGTGTTCAGCTTTTTGATATAAGCTGGACAACCCCAAATCTTAACATGCTTAAGACTTGGTTTTCTTCCATGCCATATCTCATAAGGTGTGGAAGAAACTGATTTTGATGGAATCCTATTCAGAATATACAAAGCTGATTCTAATGCACATCCCCAAAAGGAGATTGGCATATCAGTATAGCTCATCATACTACGTACCATATCCAATAGGGTACGATTTCTCCTTTCAGATACACCATTCAGTTGTGGCGTTCCTGGAGGAGTCAGCTGAGAAACAATGCCATGCTCTCTCAAGTATTCATCAAATTCATTACTCAAATATTCACCTCCACGATCAGATCGAAGAGCTTTAATATTCTTTCCTGTTTGATTTTCTACTTCAGATTTAAATTCTTTGAACTTTTCAAAAGATTCATGTTTGTATTTCATCAAATACAAATACCCAAACCTTGATTTATCATCAGTAAAGGTAATAAAATAATGAAAACCCCCTCTAGCCATTTCTTTAAATGGACCACATACATCACTATGTATTAGCTTCAAAATATTTTCAGCTCTTAGCCCCTGTCCAACAAAGGGTGATCTAGTCATTTTGCCCTGAAGGCAAGATTCACAAGTTGGAGTAGGCTCAGAGCCCAATGAGGATAGAATCCCTATTTTCTCCAGTTTTGCAATCCTATCTTCTGCAACATGACATAACCTTAAGTGCCAAATATATTTTGAACTTGAGTTGGTTTTCACCATGGCATTGCATTCTTTTAGATCACTTGCATTCAATTTGTGTTTGTCATTATTATCTAAATAATAAAGACCATCATTCATATAACCCGAACTAATATATTTATTTCTAAAATAAATATTGCAAACATCATCAGTGAACTGAAATTCATAGCTATTTCTAGTCAAACTAGATATAAAAATGATGTTCTTAAAAGCATCAGGTACATATAAAATATTATCCAAACACAAAACATGCCCAAACATGTAAAAAGATTTAGATCCTATGGCTAAAGCTTCAACAGTTGAGCCATTGCCAATCCGGACTCTAACATCTTGAGAACGCAAGCTGCTACTATTTGCTAGTTCCTGCATATCATTAGAAATGTGAGAGCGCACTTGATATCTAAAACCCAAGTGTAGATGAACTATGAGTATCATCGAATCTAAATAACAAGATATGGACATACCTTAGAAGGTGTATCCTTCTTGTCCTTGAGAAGCAAGATACTGCAGGCGGTTCCTTTTCAGTGCCCATCCTTTTGGCAGTGTAAAAACTTTCCTTTGCCACAATCAGCTTTAGTCTTCCTTTTCTGTTTAGCTATTTTCTTGGAAGGACCAGGAATCTGAGGTTTCTTTTTCTTATTGCCCTTCTTCTTGTTGGACTTTCCAGTAGAAGAAGATGCAACCAAAACTACCTATTTTCCTTTATTGCCTGGCATATTCTTTTGGGCAATAACCAGCATGTTGAGTAAACCAGCTAAGGTGCATTCCTGTTTAGTCATATGGAAATTTGTCACAAAATTCCCAAAAGACTCGGGGAAGGGTGAAGGATCAAATCCGTCTGTAGTTGGAAATCCATGTTGAAGTCAAGATGTTCCAAGCTGCTCAATCAGTCGAATCATCTTGTGGACATGATGCCCAACATTACATCCCTCGGACATCCTCATACGGAATAGTTGTCTAGATATCTCATACCTAGCATTCTCTTTGTACTCACCATACAACTCTTGTAGGTGAAGGAGGATCTCACTCGCACTCTGCATGTTCTCATGTTGCTTCTGTAACTCATTACTCATGGAAGCAAGCATGTAACACTTAGCTCTCATATCATGCTCCTTCCACTTGTCCAAAGTTTCATGTTCCTCTTGTGTGGCCTCTGGAGGTAAGGGACCAGGAACATTTGAATCTAGAACATATCCTATATGTTCAAGGTTCAGGACAAGTTTCAAATTTCTTAGCCAATCAGACAGATTAGGTCCTGTCAACCTATTGTGATCAAGTATGCTTGCAAGGATATTGGATGGTGGTGATTGTTTTGTGCTCATTTTTATCAGAAAATTAGCTGAGAAAATAACCAGATTAATTAGTAAATGTATCATGTAATTAACCAAAATGATTATGGTCTTTTAATCAAATTGGTCCTCCCACTAACTTAGCGAATCCTACACTTCCAAAGTAAGCGGAAATCCTAGTTGGATGGATTTCTAGTGGGTGATTGAATTCTTATAATTCTATTGATCATCCTCATTATTGGAATTACAATAAACTATAAGTGAGCAACTCTTTGCCCATCACATCTCATGTGAGGTTCAATCCTTTACCTAGCCCCTAATGCTCAAAATCTAGGTACATCCATTATTGACTTATCTTGCATTAGTTAAGTTGATCCCATTGAGCCAGTAATTATGCAAATAATTTTAATGTCCTCAGGTACATCCAATATTGGCCACTAAACCATTTACATATTTATAACATCTCATGCTTAACAATTATTCTTAAGAAAATCTCTTAAATAAATTGCATCTTATGCAACTATTTAAAATTTCTTAAAATAATTGCCCCAATGGAGGGCCTATGTTATAATTACTTTAATTATAGCATTTCCAACTTAATCATTTGTTTGGAAGATTTTATGGTCATTCTATTTACTATTAAGGTCTCACTTTGCACATTATCCATTTAGCATGCATATATCATATAATTGCATACATTCCCATACATCTCATGCATTCATGGATAAGCAGTAAATATGGTATGATCATGGACTTTCTAAGGGATTCAATTCTGAGCCACCAAGAATTGAATCAGGGCATTCCTAGGTGCATTTCATTCATTCATTTTACAAGAGTTTCTGAAGGAGTACATAATCAATACTTGATCTTGAATTCCTCCCACTGGTCCCACCAATGCTCTTGACCTCCTTGAACTTCTTGCAATCCAATATTACATAGTAATCCTTAGCATACCAAAGCGAATTTACAAGAACTTAAATAAATGAAATTACAACCCAAAAATTATTACAAACTTAATAATACATGCCCAAAATAAATTAAAATAAATTAATTAATTTACAATCCCAAAGAAACATAAAAGAAATAAATCCAATCACATTGGTGTTTTATAGTCCATGATCATCCATCATGCATATCACTATTTAACAATTAAATAAAACATACATACTTAAATTAAATTGAATATCTCATATTGAACTTAAAAATCCAGATTTGAATATGATTCAAATAAATTTAAAAATTCAGATTTGAATCTCATTCAAACAAATTTAAAAATTCAGATTTGAATCACATTCAAACAACTTCAAAAATTCAGATTTGAATCACATTCAAACATTTTTTTAAAAAATCAGATTTGAATCACATTCAAACATTTTTTAAAAAATCAGATCTGAATTTTATTCAATCAATTTTAAAAAATCAGATTTAAATATGATTCAAACAACTTTAAAAATTCAGATTTGAATCACATTCAAACAACTTTTAAAATTCAGATTTGAATCACATTCAAACAATTTTTAAAATTCTGATTTGAATCATAATTTAATTGTGTGATAAAAACTACTAATTAAACACTTTAATTAGTCAAAGAATAGGCCTTAGATCATACAACAATTGCAGAATTAAAAGCCAAACCTTAAACCACCCATGGAAGCTAAACCATGCGCACCATTGATGGTGTTTTTTTCAAGTATGCCGCCAACTTGCTTTGCAACCAGCAATGAACTTTTGATCTCATGATCAAACACATAATTAAATCATATAATCAACAATCTAAATGGCAAATATAGTGGCTCTGATACCAAATGAAGGAACGGAAGCATGAAAAACACAAGTTTATACCATTAAATTCAAAAATTTTCACCTAGGGTCACATGCATCATGCAAGATTTATTTTTATCTATTTGATTTCAATGATAAACAACATATTAAAACTCTTTTAATATGTTTTTGGATCTGTATTTGCCATTTAAGATTTTAAAATTAATCAGATTAATTTTAGAACCCTAGATTAAATCAACAACGATTACACTAACCTCTTGATGCACTGCAGCGTGTCTGCGCCTTTGAGATTCGTCTTCAGGACACCAGATGTTGTCCCTCTAGCTTGTCCACACCAAGAACACCTATGGCAGCCCTTGAACACCTTCTTAAGCCTTTTCTATTAATTAGAAATTCAAGTTCTGCCTTTTAAGAGATTAGAGATGTAAACAGGACACTAGAAACAATTCCTAGTGTTCTTAATTCAAGAGATTGATGGCTAATCTCTTTGAATTGATAAGAGATGAAGAAGAAGAGATAAAAACCCTCAAAGTGGCGTGACAAAGGAGTGTGGCTGCTGGTTGTGTTTTATTTTCTCATAACAACACTTAAATAGCTAGGTTAACACATTAAACCCTTGCCACATGTCACCCTTTGATTAGCTCTAGGTTTAAGTGACCCAATCACATTGTGCCAAGTGTCAAACCTATATTTAATCTTGATTTTAATAATCTTACATGATTAAAAAACATTTGGCAAGCTTATGTGTTATGCCATGTGTCACCATCTCATGGTGCCACGTGTCACACTGCAAAATGACCAAAATGCCCCTGTGTCTTAATTTTGAGTTCTTAACCCAAAATAATTATTTTCTTCTTCTAATTAATTTATATCAAATATAAATTAATTAATTAATCTCTATTAATTAATTTCTCATTAATTAAATTCATATTTAAGCACTTTAAATATAAATTTAACTTATATTATACATCCAATAATCTAGATTTGGTTTCAAGTCATGCTAGGGACTTTGCAATCTAATTGCAAACCAAACCTATTTAATTAATCAATTTAAACTATTTAATTAATTAATTAAATCATATTTAATTAGGTGATAACTTGTGTATGTGTGTGACTTACTAGGCTCATCACTAATTGGCAATGAGACATGATATCAACTCTTAATATCATCAGAACTCTTTCTTACTATAAATGATTTCTCTAAATCATTTTATGAATCTCATAGAGCATGGTTAACACCTAGCATAGCATGCCATAGCCACCCAATTAGTAATAAGGTTTACCTTAAATGAACCTATAATCATATGTTACCATGCACTAGAATCTCTCTGTTACAAAATCCCAACTCAATCTGGAGTAATGGTTTATGTCAAACTCCATTTGCTATGAATATTATGTTCTCTTTTAATTCCAGTTCTTGATTAAAAAGATTTTCTCATCAAAAACAATATTATGAATAAATATATCTGTCCTGGACAGGAACTTGAAACATCAAGTACATTTAAATGAACATAGGATTTTATCTCTATTTAATTAGAGAGCAGATTCCATCTTGATCAACACCTACCTTCATATATAACTAATAGGAGCCAACACATGCCCATATACCCATACACGGTACAAGTATGAAAGCGATTATCAAACTCAAACTACCTATATACAAGATAACTGTGCTATCTCAGGTCTAAAGATTATATGCACTGATATGATTTATGACAAAACATTGACAAGAATAAACTCCATGTGCTTGTCATAAGTGTCACTGGTTCGGCCTACTTATCATTTATAAGTGCCTATCATGTTTGTTATATGGCATGAGACTCACCATTCCATCTTATTTATATCTCATATAAATAACTTGGGAACAAACATGAATACAATCTTTCTGGATAAGTCATGTCCTTATTATGAAGTATCCTCGATTGTGAACCTATTTATGATACTTCGTGCTAGAAATATTGTCACTCATATTCTTAACAACTTAAGAATAATATTTCTAACAAAATATCAATGGACCTTTTCTATTACACATAAATATATTATAAATGCCTTTTATTAATAAAAATATGTACAAGATACATACTAAATGATATGCTCTAGGGCATACTACTAACACTTATTAGAGGTTAGATCTAAGTATTTGTTATTGGCCCGTCGGATGTTTCATTAGTGTGTTGAGTACTGTACACGATGATTTGACCTCCCCGACCATAGGGAGTTAGAATCGCCCCTAAAGATGGCCCTTTTGAATTAGTATTGCATAGTTAGTGAGATAAAGAATGAGTTTTGATTGATAAGAAATTGTGATTTTAAATGAGATTGTGCACAAATGATTTTGTTAAAATAATTGTTTATTTTCATAATTGCAGGAATTATTTTATTGTTCAGTTGTGATTTGACAAATTGAAATTTTGATCAAGGTTATTTTAACAAGTGACTATTATTATAGGCAATGAAAATTTTGACATTTGAAAAATTGGTTAAATTTCGAGATTTCAAAATTTTTGGTATAATTATTGTCAATGTATATTGTATTACATTTTAAATTATAGTTGTGCACCACTGAGTTCACCACTCAGCGATAGCTTTGTATGTTGTCGCAGGTGAGAGTAGAGATAGAACAGTTGAGTGAGATTCCTGCAGCTGCACCTTGAAGACAGCTTGTGACTAGCCTTGGGTATATTATAGGTATACCCTTGTATATTAGATTTTGATTATGCATGTAATTATATGTATGTAAACTGTTTGAGCAGTTGTACAAAAACTCTTGTAATATTATTTTGGTATGTAATGAAATGCAAATTATTGTAATGTTCAAACTTATTTTTGAGTTTTGTAATGAATATAAATTAATTTTTCTTTAATGAAATATGAATGAAGTTAATTAATATTATTTCTGAAGACAAATGAATTGAGAATTGTTTTGAATTATGGAGTTGGGAGAAATGATAATGATTTGTATTGTGGTAGTAGTTTATTTTGATGAAATAAATTATTGGAAGTGTTTTTATAGGTATTTGAAGAACTGTTTTTCCCAAATATAGACCGCATTCTGCCGCAAATTTTCCAAAATTTGCGTAAAAATAAAAATGGATAAAAATTTTAACTAGTCTTTAAACTTTAAGTAAATGTTTTTAATACCTACTATAAAAGCTCACTACTTTCAAAAAGTAATAAAATTGTTTTAAAATTCCTTGTAGTGTATTTAATGGGTTATCGGTAGACGGATTTGGTAATTCATTAGGTATACTACGAGATCATGTTATGCCTTACAGAGGGGTAAGGTGTGAGATGTTTTAGTGGTATCAGAGCAATGGTTTTAAAGTAAATTTTGAACTATTAATTTGAAATATTTTGTCAGTACATACAACTGCTCAAATATTTGATACATATAGTACAATTGCATCATAAATATGAATTAATGGAGAGCAATCTCCTTGTGTAGGTTGTCCCGAGAAAAGAAATTTTCTGAATAGAAATGGAAGAGAGGAATAAACCAGTAGAACAACTAGTTACAGTTGAGGCACAAGGGGAGGCCTCAGCTCCTCAGAGTGTTGAAAATCTGACTGTACTAGTTCCACCAGTACAAATTACAGCACAAATGGCCCAGCAAATGGCCATTTTCTTTCAACAAATGGCTGATCATCTGTCAGCCCAAGCCCAAGCACAAACCTAACCCCTGCAAAAGCTACAAGAAAAAGGAAAAAGTGGGGAACAGACTGGCCAAAGTTCTAATAGTAATTTGGGAAAAAGGAAGAACACTGGAGAGCCTAGTGGTTATGGATCTGACATAGGCGAATCTTCAGGGCAGAAGCAGTTGAGAACCCATCGGCAAAGAATCAAAAGTTCCTACCCTATCCGTGTCTGTGAAGTATGTGGCAAGTTACACGGGGGTATATGTCGTAAGGCCACTGGAGGGTGCTACAATTGTGGTGAACATGGACACTTTGTTAGAGATTGTACTACAGCACCTCGATCTGCTCTTCGAAGTTCACAGACAGTCGGTCAGGGCCAAGTTAGAAATAGAGTTGGTACTCCTCGCAATCCAAGCATAGCGAATCCACCCAATCATAGTAGCGCATCAGTTAGAGCGTCCACTATACGCCAGAGAGAAATAACAAAAACTTCAGACGTAGCTGCTGGTAAGTTTTAAATCTATAGAAGGAACAATTAATTTTTAATTGATCCCAGCACTACTTAATTGTACGTTAGTGTTAGAATTATATGTTATGTTGCTATTTCTTTACATAAAAATAAATTTTGATTCTTTAATGACTATTCCTTGAGGATAAGGACTACAATAACAAGTATGATTGAAATTAGTTTTGGAAGAGTTTGTTAGCAAAATGTAATTGTTAGTATATAATAAATTATAAGATAATTCATGAGCCTATTTAATATAAGGCAAAAGGACCTAAAAGTAAATTATAGTAATATAATTGCTCTAGATGAGGGCAAAGATGTTGTTGTGGAATGAAAAAAAAAAAAAGGGGAAACAAATAGAACAGTAAGAAATGAAAAAAACACTAGATGAGGAATTGCCACCAAGGCAAACAACCTACTTAAGATGCGTAAGGATATCCCGAACTATTTTATCAAGAAAGAAATAAGTTAAACAAAAGCAAACAAGATAGTGTGAAATGGCACATAGGCCTTGGTCACAAATGGAGATGGTAAGATAATGGTTATGGATCTATGGCCAATAAAGAGATAAGCAGTTCATATATGACCAATAAGGTCATTTAAAAAAAAAAAGACTACAAAGAAAAATAATTACTAAAACAACAGCAAGAAAAGCCTAAAATATTCTAAACTAAACAGAAGGTTGCATCAAATGATCAAGAGACTTGATAAGAAAAGAGTAAAACTAAGTTCTCACCCATAGGATCATACGAGGTCCTAGAAAAAGTAGATCCACTAGCACACAGATTTGCTTACCTCTAAAATTGAAATGAATTTGAATCTAACTTATGACAGAAGCTCATAAGAAACTTGGCACACGAGGTGAATCGATGAGTAAATAGTATTGGTTAAAGTGCTGTGGAACCATTATTCAGGCCAAAAAGCTACTTGGGAGTGTGAAGAGAACATGAGGGGACAGCAACCACAACTGTTCAGAGACTGATACCAGGTAAAATTTCGAGACAAAATTTATTTTAAGGGAGGGAGAATTGTAACACCCATATTTGCATAGCCTGTTATATTTTACCGTTTCGGTGACCGGTATCGGTCCGGATAATTAAGGGGATTAGAATCACATCTAAGACAACTAGATAAGCCTTGAACGCAAATAATTAGTAATTGCCAAATAGTTAAGTATAAAGAAGAAAAACAAAGCATAAAAAGTTAAATGAGCCGAGAGTCACAGCGATGGGTGACCTTCGCGGGAAATGATTGCGAGGTCAATCGTAACCCGAATTCTAAACCGGAAAATGTGACGCCGTGGTCCTTAGGACTATTTTGAATACAGTGGAAAAGAGAAAATCACAAAAAAGAGTTGTTAAGAAGGTCAAATAATTAGGTCAGAGTTTCAGAAGAAATATAGTATTATTGGCAAATTGGATTAGACCGGCGAGGGGTAAATTGGTAAATTCACTCCTAGAGGTGACTCACGACCTAACTGTCCAATAAAATATGAGAAATGAAAAATTTGAAATATGGAATTAAATTTAAAAAGT
This sequence comes from Hevea brasiliensis, assembly GCF_030052815.1. Classification (NCBI taxonomy): domain Eukaryota; kingdom Viridiplantae; phylum Streptophyta; class Magnoliopsida; order Malpighiales; family Euphorbiaceae; genus Hevea; species Hevea brasiliensis. Next base: position 45,556,851 of record NC_079509.1, read on the forward strand.
ATGGGAAAAAAAAGGAAAAGAAAATTAAATTAAAAAGACTTATGACATCATAAGGCCTATGTAAGCATGTCATCATTAACATATTTAAATTCTAATTATTTAATTATGGATAATTACAAAGAGACAAAGAAAGAAAATTAAAAGGAAATTTTTTTCTATTTTCTTCTTCTTCTTGCCGTGAACCCATTCTCTCCCTTCTCTCTCATTTTTTCTTTTCCTTCCCTCCATTAAAGCTTACTTTAAGCTTTTGTAACTCTAAATTACTATATAAATCCCTAAGAAAACTTGTAGAAATCCTCAAATTGAGCTTTAAGAAAAAGATTTGAAAGAGAAAATTTGAAGAAAATTAAAGACACAAGAAGTTAGGAAAGCCTCATATAAGGTTAGTGAAGTCATTTCCAAATTTCTCTTTATATTCATGTTTAAGCATAAGAATTAAGTTAGAAATTGCTAAAAATGAGACAAAAATAACATGTATAGAATTCCATGGAATTTTAGCCAACTTGAGATGTGATAGGAATTGACTGAGTTTGATTGAATTAAAGGTGTACATGAACTTGAATAAGTTGATTGGTAATGTTTATATGCTTTGATTTAATGAGATGTAATAATTAGTGAATTAGGGTTCTTGGTACTTAGGGTTTGGGAGAAAAATTATAGAAAATGGTCAATGGATGCAAATGACCTTACTTGAGTTGAAAAATAGTCAATTGTGACCATTTGTGGTGTGTGTCAATTGCTAGAACAAAGTTTCAATTCGAAATGGTTAGGGTCAATATGCTGACAGCTTGACTTAAGTCCCTTTCAGGGACCAAAACTAAAAATTTACCAACCCAATTGGTGTGATGTCAATTGGGAATGAAACTATACATAAAATGGACCATTTTTCATTCAGGAATCATGCCCAGAAAATGACCATAACTTAGAGAACAATTAGACCAAATCCGGATTTGGGCACACTGCCTTGTACAAAAATGACCAAATGAACAGTAGTTACTTAACTGACCATAACTTATACTAGAAAGGTCCAAATGATCTGAATCTTATACCGATGGAAACCTGAGAGATAGCCCTAAAAATTTCATTAAGAAAACAAATCCAAATTCTGACCATAACCTATCCAAAAAGTCACCTGCAGTTAGCACACCAAAACTGCCAGTATCCAGAAAATGCCCAGAATTCTGGGTAACACCAAATCCGGCCAGCCTTAGAAAAATAGGCATAACTTGGGCTATAAAACTCCAAATGGAGTGATTTAAAAAGGGAATTAAATCTAAGACAATAAGGAACAACTTTGATGAAGGACACTTAGCCAAATTCTTACAGTAACCAGACCAATGGAATAGTAGAAAACAGGGGACCAAAACTGAAAAATTTTAATTTCTCTTAGGAGATTTAGAAATTGAATTGGCAATCAATGCCAACAAAATTGACACCCAAAATGTGATATGTGGGTGAAATTAGAACTAATAAACCTATTAAGCATAGAAAAGTCAACATTTTGACTTGAATAGTACCACGAATAGTGCCACCATACACAAAAATGTGAAAGACCCAAAATTTATAAACCGTAATAGGTAGGATAAGTCTGCAAAGAAATTGTTGGAATTTAAGTATTGGAAATGGATACTGAAGCACTTTAAATTTATGTGTTTCAGTTGGAAAGGGATCTTCAAAGAAGAAACGAAAGTTTGAGTAAATTGAGTTGACAAAAGAGGTTTGTGCACAACTAGTTTTTAATTGAATTTGTTTTGAAAATTTTACATAATTAAATGATTTTATTTTTCCTTATGCACTATGTTTATTAATTATGGGATTTATTTTAATAATTATTGAAATTGGTATAGCAAGCATGAGTTTAGTTTTGTGAAATATTATTTCAACAATTATTGAATACTGTTTTGGACTGGATAAATTATGAGTGAAAAATTGCGTTGGAATTATGTTTTGAATTGTGACGGGCAATTTGCATAAATAAATTATAAAATTTTATTTTGGATGGTTATGAGTATAAAAAAATTATGAAATATTGGAATTGATCTTGAATTAATATTGTGTTGTGATTTATGCTTATAAAAAGGACAAAGAATTGCATGATATGATTTTATATCTCAATATAGATGCTTGACTAGGTTATTACCCATCTCTATATCATTTGTTTATGAGACAATGGAGTTAGCTTTATTTTGTTTTGAATACTATGGTATGTGCACAGGCTTATATCCTCCTCTTATTGGAGGTTAGATCTAGGTATTTGTTATTGGCCCGTTGGAAGTTTCATTAGTGTGTTGAGTACTGTGCACGATGATTCGACCTTCCTGACCATAGGGAGTTAGAATCGCAGTTTGATCTCCCCGAACATAGGGAGTTAGAATTGCCCTCGAAGATGGCCCTTTCGGATTAGTCTTGCATAGTTAGTGAGATAAAAAATAGGTTTTGATTGATAAGAAATTGTGATTTTAAATGAGATTATGCATAAATGATTTTGTTAAAATAATTGTTTATTTCCATAATTGCAGGAATTATTTTTATTGTTCATTTGTGATTTGACAAATTGAAATTTTGATCAAGGTTATTTTAACAAGTGACTATTATTATTGGCAATGAAAATTTTGACATTTGAAAAATTGGTTAAATTTCGAGATTCCAAAATTTTTGGTATAATTTTTGTCAATGTATATTTTATTACATTTTAAATTATAGTTGTGCGCCACTGAGTTCACCACTTAGCGATAGCTTTGTATGCTGTCGTAGGTGACAGTAGAGATAGAGCAGTTGAGTGAGATTCCTGCAGCTGCACCTTGAAGACTGCTTGTGACTAGCCTCGGGTATATTATAGGTATACCCTTGTATATTAGATTTTGATTATGCATGTAATTATATGTATGTAAATTGTTTGAGCAGTTGTACAAAAACTCTTGTAATATTATTTTGGTATGTAATTAAATGCAAATTATTGTAATGTTCAAACTTATTTTTGAGTTTTGTAATGAATGTAAATTAATTTTTCTTTAGTGGAATATGAATGAAGTTAATTAATATTATTTCTGAAGACAAATGAATTGAGAATTGTTTTGAATTATAGAGTTGGGAGAAATGATGTTGATTTGTATTGTGGTAGTGGTTTATTTTGATAAAATAAATTATTAAAAGTGTTTTTACAGGTGTTTGAAGAACTGTTTTTCCCAAATATAAATGGCACTCTGCTGAAAATTTTCCAAAATTTGCATAAAAATAAAAATGGACAAAAATTTTAACTAGTCTTTAAACTTTAAGTAAATATTTTTAATACCGGCTATAAAAGCTCACTACTTTCAAAAAGTAAGAAAATTGTTTTAAAATCCCTTGTAATGTATTTAATGGGTTATCGGTAGACGGAGTCGGTAATTCATTAGGTATTCTATGGGATCATGTTATGTCTTACAGAGGGGTAAGGTGTGACATGTTTTAGTTGATCATTACAATTGGTATTAGAGCAGCTCGCGTGTCCTCTCAAGCAATGGTGGGGCAAACCTCAGCGAGGACGCTGAGTCCCAAAAGTGGGGGAGAAAGGTCCCTTAAGCAAATCCTACATCGGCAAAGCACGGAGATGGTCTTGGGTTCAAAAAGTAATGATATATAAAATGGGGAAACTAATCACTAGAGGCGCCTTTTGGTGGAATGGCCTGGAGAGTTGGAAGAACTCCAGGGTTAAACGTGCTCGCTTGAGAGAAGTCCTAGGATGGGTGACCTCCTGGGAAGTTCTCCATTCCACCTATGAGACAAAACCGTGAGGCTTATGGCCAAAGCGGACAATTCCTCTAGTGGTTAGAGCCAGAAGATAAATGAGGATTACTTCATATATGTCCAAATGGCATGTTATAAGTGACTAATACAACAGGCCATGTGCTATAAGTTGTGCTCATTTTCCTAAATGGATTAAAACATTACTAGCAAGACTGAGCCTCACATTTTGACAATCAAAGGAAAAATTTTGATATCTAGCATCAAAATCTTTCCATGCTTTTCCATGGGCAAGATGTCTCAACAACCCATCTTTTAGGCATCTCTCCTCATGCCATTTCATGCCATTCAAAGTTTTTGTTGATGCAAATAATCTCTGAAGCCTAGGTTTTAAAGGAAAATAACGAAAAACCTTAGCTAGCTTCCTTTCCCCTCTAAAACACCCATATTCTCTATCAACATTTGAATTTTGTTTTTCAATTACTTTCTTTGTAACCCATCGAAAGGACCCATAAACATTACATAATTCTTACTTCTCTCTTTCCCCCTAAAATAACATATAAGCATTTGCACAAGCGTGAATCTTCTTATAATTAAGGCTTAATGCTTTATGACTTTTTTAGCTTCATAATGAGATTTAGGCAATTTGCAACCTTTAAGGAAAGCATTAACTAACAACTCAAGAAGCATAGTAGCCCCCTCAGGTTGTGGTTCAAGATTAACTCTATCATCTTCTTGACTGCCTATTGTATCAACATCTAATCTTATTCCATAATTTCCTTGATTAGTGACACCTAATGCATCACTTAACAACCCTACAATATCATCTTGTCTAATTGAATTTATTAGTGCAAGATTATAATACTCCATATATTGAACATTATGGATATGATTGCTGTATTGTGAGGAAGATGATTGACCAATATTAGTGTTTGGATCCTCCCTATGACCTATCCATTGAATATATCCTTTTAAAAATCCATCACAAATTAAGTGTACTCTAGCATCATTATAAGTTTGCTAAGAACAATTAACACAACTAATGTACGAACACAATCTCTTTCCACACTGAGATGCATTCCAAAGGCAAAATCAAAGAATTCCTTAACACCTTCTTTGCATTCATTATGATTTCTGGGCTTATTTATCCAACTCCTATCCATTTAAGGTGTTTGTGATTACTATATGAGAAAACCAATAAGTATAATATAATATCGAATTAAAAGCATAAATATGATTATTGATTTTATCTATTGAATTCACCAAGTTACATAAAGATAAAAAGATTAAGCACACATCACCTAAATAAGTAAACAATATAATATGAGGAATGTGAACACACGCAATTTCCAAAGAGACCCCACCGATTAATCCCTTTCAAAATCATGCCATTTAATAATCTAGATCTTGAATAATATATAAACAATTAAAGAAATAAACAAAATGCACAATAAAGGAAATCTTCAGAAATGAAAATTAAATTTGCAAGTTAAAGATTAAATATATATATTCTATAGGCGGCAGAGCCAGTCCGTTAAGAATATATATACTTAACAAAAATAAAATTAAATTTGTAAATTTAAATATGAATATACATGTATATATTCAATAGGCGGCAGAGCCAGTCCGTTATGAACATATATACGTATATTTATGCAGATCAGGCTGTTGAACCGACCATATGTATGCAAAATAAATTTTGTAAAAGAAATTGAAGAAAACTTACTTCAAAATCTTATAAATTTTGTAAGATTTGTACAAAGGTTTTGGAGATGTAATTCCGGGTAGGACTTACAAAGGTTGCTCAACACATGAGCTTCCTAAGATCTACTACAAGGAAGTTACAGGGTTTGTAAGTTTGTAGGTGAGGTAGAGGTAGGGCAGGACGGGAAGTGAATCAACCTTCTTGCTCCTTCTGAACCTCGGGTGAGACTTCTTCAGGACCTTCTTCGGATTCTCTCAGCTTAAAGAAGCTTGAAAGGGAGAAGCTTGAAGAGGGAGAAGCTTGGGTAAGCTTTTGTTCCTTTGAAGTGGCCTCCTCTTGCCTTGGATAGGTGCCCCCTTATATAGAAGTGTCCAGGGGCAGTTTTGTAATTTTGGAAAGTTTGAACAGTTTCTGCCACTTGATGCCTTCACGTGTGAACAGTGCTTCTTGTCTCCTTCACATGCGAACAGTAAAAAGTAAACAGTACAAGATATGACAGGTGAACAGTGTCCTGTCTGGTTTTGAAATAAAGGAAAAGAGAATAAAGTAGAAATGATTATAAAAATAAAGGAAAATGAAGAGAAAGGTAAAAGTGCAAAATTACAAAGAGTAAAAAATAAAAGTAGAATGGAAAATAAAGAGAATAAAAAGCAAGATGGATAATTTTGCCGCCATAAATTTCTTTTGCCGGTCTTAAATTTTTTCTTTTTCTTTTCTTTTTCTTTTTTCTTTTTCTTTTTCTTTTTTTTTTTTTTATGGAGTGGAGCTGGGACCACTCTTTTATCCTTCCATCATGTTTTGTAAGTTGTGCCATGTCTCCTCGTCGTCACTTGTTTCGTCATCTGACGAGACAGAAGATAAGTCGTAGTGACTTTCATACTGAACCATGTAATTTTCATACCTTGTTTCAATATGAAAGGGTTTTGGACTTGGCAGATGTTCATAGTGAACATATATCCGAGAATATGTACCCGTATGGACTAGCGCATATTCTGGATATCTGTGTTTTCGCCAGTTTTCGACTACTGTCTTTGCTCGCCATTTGTTGAGTTGGATGAAATGGTCTTCATGATTGCATGGCCAATCTGGAAGATGATAGAGAGGAGGAAGTTTTGTATCCAGGTAGAAGTAATGGATCGCTTGTTGTAGCTCTCCATTTGCTAATACTTCTGGAGGTGTTGAAATAATTTGTATGTTGACTGGTTTTTGGAGAAATAATAGTCTTCTTACTTCTTGAAGGACTCTATTTCCCAAAAATCTCGTCATTTCACAATCAGACCATCTAACTCGGACTCTAGCTAACATACCCCATTTGAATAGTTCTCTGGCGTCTAGATATCGGATTCCAGACATCTGAGTGGTTTTGAAGCGGGGGATGCTGAAATCTAAGCTGTGTTCACAGTATGGATAGCACAAAGGATATCTGTTGGGATGTTTCTGAGTGCAATGAAAACGGGGTTTTGAATAGTACTCCCATTCCCATGACCATCCATCGTGACCTTGCTGATTGCTTTTTGTAAAATTGAGACATTTTTGGAGAACATCCAGCTGTTCTTTGGTTCTGGACTGGATGATGTTTTGTAGAATCTGCTCGCGGATCTCGTGAGGAAGACCATTGAGAACTTGTTGTCTGAATTTCTTCGAAAGACAACGGGTTTGGAAATGTTCTAAGGACCTATTGGCACCAAGTGAAGCAAAAAGGACTTCACTGTGGTGATAATTTTTCACATTGACCAGTGGGGCCAATGGTAATTTTACACTAGAATCCAGTGGGGATCCTAGGCCTTCAGTCCTTCGCTTTTGTATTCTTACACTAGAATCCAGTGGGGATCCTAGGCCTTCAAATTCCTGTTTTTGTAATTCAAGGTGATGATTTTGGTTAGAAGTGGATGGATCTGATGGACTAATTCTGGATGTTATGGATTTGTATAAAATTTGGTTTTGTAAAAACTCAATGAATGATTGAGCTACCATGATATGATCCTCATGATATTTAATTCTGCTAAGGAGGTCAGCCACATATTTATTAGCTTCCTCGAACTCAATACAAAATGCATTGAGAGCTGTTACTCCCAACTTTTTGTTTTGTATTAAAGTCCAAAGATTGTCTAATAAACATTGGTGCCTTTCTGTGGGAACAAATGCAGTTCTGGCTACATTAATTCTGAATTTTTGAGCAGGAGTTTTGGAGAGGACTATTGGTCCAAAGTGGACTAAATCACCATTGTTGGATGATTCTGCCATCTGCAAAAACTCACAAGGGTTAGTTTGTAATAAGCAGTAATCAAAAAATTGATTTTTGAAAACAAGCTCATTTAAAGAAATTTCTTTTTGTAAATGCCATCTTGTTTCCTTTTCCAAAACATTTATTTGATTATCAAAAATGGAATAAGCCTTTATGATATTCAAATTCTTTGTTTTGGGTTTTTCAACAAAAGGAAAAACAAGATTTTGTTTTTTTGTTTTAAAAGAAATACTATCATAGTTGACTTTGTAGGGAGTAATCAAATTGATGAAAGGCGTCCCTAAAATGACACTATGACTGATATCTTTTATTAAAACAAATGAAGTTTGTAGAAGGAGATTTGAATTGGCTATTGAAGCCTCTGTTTTGTAATTAATTTTGATTTTGGAATTGTTTGCAGCTGAAAGGTTTTCAGTAGTTTTTTCTTGGAATTTTTCTGGAACAATGCCTTCCTTAATATAATTTATATCTGCACCTGTATCAAATAAGGCAATTGTATCGATCTTGAAATCTTTTGAAAAAACTATCGAAATTTTTATCAAATATCTTCTGGAAGAAATCTCATTAAGGATGAAGAGAAATTCTTTTGTAGGTTTTTCAAGATTTATAATTTCTAAAGTATTTTCTTCATCTTCTTCTTTGACTTCTTCATTGACTTGTTTTGAAAGTAATTTTTGAAGTGTTTTTGAGTCATGTGCCTGTTTTTCCTTAAGCTCATTAAGCTCAATCTTAACAGTTTTTATTTCTTCCTGGAGGCTTTGGACTGAAACAGTTGGCTGTTTTGAAGTCTTTATTCTACCCAACATGGCTGTGAGGTCATATGTGTTTTTTGTAACAGAGGGCAGAATAGAAGGTTTTTGTATTGGTGGTTCTTCAAAGATTTTTAAAAGTTTTCCTAAAAATTCCTTTTGTAGTTGAGAATCTTCAACCTGTGTAAGGATTTCTAAGAGTAACTTCTGGTCTTTTGAAAGAACATTGATCTTCAATTTTGGTTTTGTAAACAGTTCATTTTCTGTTTCAGAATCTGAACTTGTGATTAATTCATCAATTTGTAATCCTTCTTCATTTTCTGTGGGTTCAGAATTACTGGACTCACCTTCGGTTTCAACTAAAAGAGCAGTTATTTTATTAATAACTTCTTCTTCTAATTGTAACTCATGAAGTTTTTTGTTTAACTTGCAAAAATTTGCAGTGTGGCCTTTGTTACCACATTTGTAGCAAGTGAAATTTTTGATTTTTGATTTGGATTGAGGACTCGGTTTACTAGTCTTTTTTGGAAGTTTTTTGTAATAGGAATCTTTTTCTGGTTTTGAAGAGTTTTTGTATTTTTGGGATGATTTTTTGTAAGGTTTTCTGCTACAACTTCCTCCACAATCTGGAGTAGGGTTTTTGGTTCCTATTTCAAATTGTTTGTAGAAAGATCCTAACTCTAGGCGAGTTTTTCTCATTTCCCATTTCAAATGTTTTTGTAATTTCAAATCCTGACAGATCTTTAAACCTTCTTTTTGAGTGAGACTGACTAGTTCACCATAGGTTAATTTATCATACGGGATTTGATTTCCAAATGCTTCCTTAATTTTATTCCTAACCTTTTCTCCTAAGAGGATCGGAAGTCCAGCAAGGAATTTTTCTTTCCAAAAGGGCTGATTAGAATCTTCTCTAAGCATTACCCTAGTAAGGAAAGTGTTTTTGTAATACTGAAAATCACTCAGTTTTTTGCATCTAAGATTTGAAAGGAGTTCGGCATTTTTATCCTTAAGATGAGATGGGTCACCTACGAAATGTAAGGAGATTGTTACTATCAAGGTGGCTACTGCATCTGGGATTGGTTGGCCTAACTCATCAAGAATTGGCACGCCATCTTCTTGAGTTTGTATGGATTCTAGAATCTCAGATTTTTGTAGGTTCGTGAGATGATAATCCCACCATCCTTTGAGCTGTCCTGAGAATCCTGCAATGAGGAGTTCAGCAATAGCTCTGTCTGGGGTTCCAGTTTGGGTTTTGTAAGCATTTGCTGCCATGGTCATTTGCTGGAGCAAATTCAAGATGTTGTATTCAGACATACCATCTATGTTCCATTCATAGACAGTAGAGGCATTGAATTTAGACTGGGTCAGGATTTCAGATCTATTTTCTATGCCTAAGTCTGGAGCTGTTATTGGGAGGGGTGTTGCTACCCGCGGCCAATAAAGTCTATTGATTTGTAAAGGTTTTGAAGACTGAATTTTTTCATTTTGGATGGGCTAGTTTTCTTGGCTTTGGACATCTGAATCCGAATCTTCCTCAATTATATTGACACTCCTTTGGGAGGTTTGAGGTGTTTCAGGTGCTACTGGAGTAGAAGTCGAAGCTTCTAGCCTAGTCTTCATGTCTCTCAAAGCTTGGATGAATTCAGAATTGTTGTTGTTTTGTAAATCCTTTTGACTGTTTTTGGAAACTTGGAATGGTTTGAAGATTGGGTTTTTCAATTTTGTATCCGGCTTAGTTTCAATTTGGGAAACTGTAGCCTGTTGGTTTTGTTCCATTTTTTGTAATTGCTTACCTATGGTATGCAAATGGGCATTTGTAAAGTTATTCTGTAGAATAATGTTTTTTATATTCACAGAATCACTCTCATTTGGAATTTTGTGAGAAATTTTCTCTTTGTTTGTTCCAAGTGGGGAATTTTTACTATCCTAAGAGGAGGATGTTCAGACTGTATTTTTCTACCATCTGAAATTTCCCATTCAGGAACTTTGTTTCTAATGGTATGAGATTAACAGACGCTTTTCTTACGCTTGGTTATGCATGCTTTTTCTTACGCTTTCTTTAGAAGATCTTTCAGAGCCGCAATGAACTCCGATTGATTATCTTCTGACTCCTGTTGTTTGGGTTTTGAAATTTGAGAAGGTTTTGAAACTGGATTTGATTTTTTGAAAGTTTTTGGAGTTTTGGAAAATGGATATGAAATGTTATGCTCTTTAGCATACATCTCAAACCAATCAAAGAAAAGAATATGGACTCTATGTTGGTGTATAAAGTCATAATATTTCTTTTGAATTTCTTCCCTTTGATTATTGAAATTTTTGAAAAACCACATTTGCTTTTTATGATTTTTAGGAGAATAAAAATCATCACGCAAATATTGTCTGTCTACTTCAAATTCTTTTTCAAGCACATTAAGTTTATGGTTTACATTTTCTGTAATGGCTGAAAAGGTAGGAGAAGTAGGTTCTGACTCTGTTTGGGTTTCATCCTGAACAGACTCGTTTTGTAAATTTGTATAAACTGGATGTGGAACATTTGTAGAGTAATTTACGTTTTGTAAAGTGGATCTAGGTATTTCTGAAGTAGAAAACCTAGAAGAGCTAGGTAAATCTGAGGTAGAATACCTAGGCTGAATATTTTGTATTTCAACTGGTTTTGTAAAAGGCAAACTAATGACAGAAGGTATACGAGACACTCCTCCTATGTCTGATCGACGTTGAGGAATCATCCGAAAACCTAAGGCTTCATTAAAGCTAAAGTGACTCTTCCATCATCATCTTGGGTTATTTGCCTAAGTTGAACGTTTGGCTCAACTATTTTTGAAGATTCCGGTTCTACTGCACCTTCTAAGATCCATTCTTCTGGTAGGGTTATGTCCTTCCACTGGATAGATCTAGGGATTACAGTGTTGGATTTTGTAAGATCAGTTTGTAAAAGCAAAGTTTCTCCTTTTTTACTTTGAAACTTATGTTTTGTAGCAAAAGCAGAAGCCATAGCTTTGTAATGAATTTTGTAAATCAGTGCAAGAGGAATAGATCCTTCAAGCATTTTGTAATTGTGAGTTTTGATTTGTAAAACAAGGGATTTTGTAATATTACTGTCGTTTAAGGAAACAGTAAAATTTGGATAGCAATCAAAAGATATTGGTCCACTGCATAAACTAGACTTGACTGAACTAAGCAAGGAGTCCTGGAAGTTTATGAACCTAGTATCTCTAAGAACTGCTAGGATTGAGGTGTTCAACCCTTCTTTTGTAAGCGGTTTAATTCCAACTTGGACTAAACCTATGTGGATGTATTTGTATTGTTTTTGACGGTGTTTTTGTAAGGATTTTTGAGACAGAAGAGAAATCGTCTCAAAGGGTTTTGTAATCTGAAGATCTCTTTCTTCAGTTTTGATTGTGAAATCAGTTTTGAAAAAATTGAGTTTTGTAGTCTGATAGATTTGATCCTTTTGTACTTTTGAAATTTCCCAATTATCTATACATTTTTCAAAATTTTTTATTATTATTTCTTCACTATTAACTATCTTTCTCGACTCGGAGGACGAGGTAGAAGAGCTTGAAGAAGAAACTGTCCTACAGAAAATTGGATTCATACTTAAATAATTTTCTAGGTTGATCTTTTCAGTTAAGTGAGGTAATCGCACCAGGAATCACTGCCCTAAACACGCCCTCTCGACTAAACACGGGACTCATAACCCAGGCCTGTTTACACCTCTAAAGAAGCTGTCTTATCACCTTAAGATCATCTTACCAACCTCAAAAATGTTTAAATGTGAATCCGAACCTTAAATAGAACCTTTTCCCCCCCAGGCTCTGATACCAAGGACGCACCGAGATCGAAAGGGGGATGAGCTAACAGGGAAGAAACAATAGTCTAGATCTTGAACAATATATAAATAACTAAAGAAATAAACAAAATGCACAAGAAAGGGAAATCTTCAGAAATGAAAATTAAATTTGTAAGTTAAAGAAATATATATATTCTATAGGCAGCAGAGCCAGTCCGTTAAGAATATATATACTTAACAAAAATAAAAATTAAACTTGAAATTTAAATATGAATATACATGTATATATTCAATAGGCGGCAGAGCCAATCCGTTATGAACATATATACGTATATTTATGTAGATATACGTATATTTATGCAGATCAAGCGGTTGAACCGACCATATGCATGCTAAAGAAATAAATTTGAAATTTTGTAAAAGAAATTGAAGAAAACTTACTTCAAAATCTTATAAATTTTGTAAGATTTGTACAAAGGTTTTGGAGATGTAATTCCGGGTAGGACTTACAAAGGTTGCTCAGCACATGAGCTTCCTAAGATCTACTACAAGGAAGTACAAGGTTTGTAAGTTTGTAGGTGAGGTAGAAGTAGGGCAGGATGGGAAGTGAATCAACCTTCTTGCTCCTTCTGAACCTCGGATTGAGACTCCTTCAGGACCTTCTTAAGCTTGAAAGGGAGAAGCTTGAAGAGGGAGAAGCTTGGGTAAGCTTTTGTTCCTTTGAAGTGGCCTCTTCCTTTGCCTTGGATAGGTGCCCCCTTATATAGAAGTGTCCAGGGGCAGTTTTGTAATTTTGGAAAGTTTGAACAGTGACTGTCACTTGATGCCTTCACGTGTGAACAGTGCTTCTTGTCTCCTTCACATGCGAATAGTAAAAAGTGAACAGTACAAGATGTGACAGGTGAACAGTGTCCTGTCTGGTTTTGAAGTAAAGGAAGAGAATAAAAATGATTAAAGGGAAAAGAAAGAGAGAAAAGAGAATAAAAATGATTACAAAAAATAAAAGGAAAATGAAGAGAAAATGGATAATTTTGCCGCCATAAATTTCTTTTGCCGGTCTTAAATTTTTCTTTTTCTTTTCTTTTCTTTTTTCTTTTTCTTTTCTTTTTCTTGTTCTTTTTTCTTTTTCTTTTTTTTTATAACAGATTTTGTATTTGTGAAGAGGTACCACAACCTTCTTCATCATCATCTCCCAAATCTATGATGGGTTCTGAGTCAGAATTGGCTGCAGAAGAATTGGTTCTGTTTTGCAATAATTGTTCCATTATTGCAAAATATTCTTCATCATTTTTAGCTCCTGCTAATCTTGCCATGGCATGTGATCTTTGAGCAAAAAACAATTGATTTGAAAAATTTTGTATAGGAGTTGGTGGCAACAGGTTTTTTCCCTTAAGCCAGGTTTTTACTCCTTGGTTTGTAATTGTTTCTGGGATATTAAATGAATCCCACCATTTTACCTTGAACCTTCTGATGATTGTATTCAATCCATCTTGGGGTCAAAATTCAAAAAACCAGATAAGAACCCAAGGTAAAAAGAATTTTGAAGAGAACAAGAGAAGAGGAGGAAACCTTTTCTCTTTGGGTGAGGGTTTGTAATGGGTTTTGAAAAGGTTTAAACTCTCTGATATCTCTAGTGTAAGAATTTCAGGTAGTGCACCAAAATACTTCCACCACTGAGCAAACCATGAAGGGATTTTGGAAGGATCAAATGTTTTTTGGAAATAGAACAGCCATGAATGACTATTCTTGTGATTTTGTATGAGAAATGTATTGTACCATGCACATTGGTAATCGATGGAATTGAAATGTTGGCAATGGTCAATCTTGTTTTGGAATGATAATGGGAAGATTTTTGGTTTTGTAAGTTCTTGCCCCCAATCAGAAGGATTAAGGACGTTTTGAATGTGGCAGGTTGAATAAGCCGGATCAGCATGATTTTCTTTTAGATAAAAATGTTTGAATTTTCTTTGAGCAGTAATTTCAAGTATTGCACAGTAGTAGGCTTGGGTTTTGGAAAGATCCCAAGGTTTGTAATACCATCCTTTTGTAAAGGCTTTTGAAATTGCCATAGAGGCATCTTGGTGTAAGAACTCATCCTCTATGATCAAAACATTTTGAAAATGGGTTTTTGTAATCCATTCCGAAGACTTCTTTTTTAATTTTGTTTGAGACAAAACTATTTGAGAAGAATTTGGTTGGGAAACATCGGTTTGAAAATCTATTTGTAAAATCTCATGGGCTTGAGAAATGTTTTGAAAAGTTTGAGAAAGGGTTTTTTGAGAGGAAGACTCTCCTTTCTCCTGGGTTTTGGAAATAGGTTTTGTAGATTTACCTTTCTGGGCCTGATTGGCCTGAGTTATGTTTTGTAGAGCCTGAAGAACTTCAGGAGATTTGGACAGTGATTCTATCCATTTTTGAATCTGGCTGTCTATTTCTGGAGCCTGAGATTCAATAAATTTTATTTGTTCTTCTTCTTCTGCTTCGACCATGTCTGCCCAAGTTTGAATAGGTTTTGCAGAAGAGATGGTTGGTTTTGTAGGGTTTGGTTTTGTAGAGGCTGAGGCTTCAGCCTTAGTATTTTTCTTTCTGGGCATTGGCCTATTTTGAAGAAATTCTCTGGTTAGAAAGTCTGGGATGGAATTTGTATCTCCTTTTATAAATTCAATTTCAAAATCAAAAATACTTAAAATTGCTTGCCATCGTGCAAAAATTTGTTTTGATGCAAGATTTTGAACATCTTTTTGCAAAACTTCTTTGGCTGATTTGCAATCAATTCTAAGTAAAAATTTTTGATTTAATAAATCACTTTGAAATTTTTGTATGCACATGACAATTGCAAGAATCTCTTTTTTGATGGTAAAGTATTTCTTTTGACAATCATTCCAATGTGCAGAATGGAATTGAACTATTTGTTCTTTTCCGTTTTGAACTTGTTTTAAAATTCCACCATAACCTAACTCTGAGGCATCTGTCTCGACTACCTTAGGGGCTAATGGATCTGCTAAATGCAGACAAGGAATGGTTTGGACCTGTTGTTTAATATGACGGATCACTTCAGTGTGATGATCTGTCCATGGAGCAGGGTTTTTCTTTAACCTATCATGCAAGGGTTTTGCTAGACGGTTAATATTTGGACAAAAATCTAAGACATAATTCAAGCTACCTAAGAATCTTTGTAGCTGGGTTTTATCCAAGATTTTGTCAGGAAATTTGTTTGAAAATTCTAGACTTCTCTCTATTGGAGTAATGGTTCCTTGGGATATGTAATGACCTAGAAACCTAACTCTGGTTTGGAAAAGAGAAATCTTTGATTTTGAAACGACAAGATCATTTCGTTTTGTAATGGAGAAGAATATTCTTAAGTGTTTGAAGTGTTGTTCAATTGACTCCAAGAACACAAGAACATCATCTATATAGACTATGCAAAATTTTGAATATGGATTAAAGATTTCATTCATAATTCTCTGGAATTCTGATGGGGCATTTTTCAGGCCAAAAGGCATGACTTTCCACTCATACTGTCCAAAAGGAACCGTGAATGCGGTTTTGTATCTATCTTTTGGATCAATTTGTATTTGCCAAAATCCTGATTTCATATCAAATTTGGAAAATACAAATGCAGAATGAAGTTTTTGTAAAAGATCTTTTTTGTTTGGAATTGGATACCTGATCCATTTCAAAGCTTTATTCAAAGGTTTGTAATTAATTACTAATCTAGGAGTGCCTCTTTCTATTTCTAAATTTTTGTTTACATAAAAAGCTGCACAACTCCAAGGAGATCTAGATTCTGTAATTAATCCTTTTTTCTTTAAATCCAAAATTTTTGAACGACAGTGTTGTTCTAATTCAGCATTCATTTGGATTGGTCTGGCTTTTGTAGGTATCTGTTTTTCATTGAAATCATTTTCATATGGTAAATCTACCATATGTTGTTTTCGATTCCAAAAGGCGTTTGGTAAATCAGAACAAATTTCTCTTTCAATTTGGGTTTTGAAATCTGAAATTTTCTTTTTCACCAAATCATTTTGTAATTGTTTTTCAATTCTTGTTAAAGAAACATCTTGCTGTAAATACAACAAGTGTTGCTTTTTTCCCTCTATTATAACATTAATCTCATTATTATAAATGGAACAAGCTTTTATAATATTGAGATTTCTTGTTTTTGGTTTTGTAACGAAAGGGAAAACAAGAGTTTGTTTTGTAGTTTTGAAAGAGATACTATCATCGTTAACCTTGTAGGGAGTTATCAAGTTAATGAAAGGAGTCCCTAAGATTACACTATGATGAATATCTTGAACAATTACGAATGAGGTTTTGAAAAAAAAATCACCATTAGCTATGGAGGCTTCTGTCTTATAGCTAATAGCCATTTTTGAATTATTTGCAGCTGAAAGTTTTTCTGTGGTTTTTTCGTGAAATTTCTTTGGAACAATTCCTTCTTTAATACAGTTCAAATCTGCTCCTGTATCAAATAAGGCAATTGTATTGATTTTGAAATCTTTTGAAAAAACAATGGTAATTTGTATCAAATATTTTCTGGAGGTGATCTGATTGAGGATGAAAAGAAAATCTTCTGGAGGTTTTTGAGTTTCCAAACTATTTTCTTTATTTTTCTCAGATTCTTCCTGGGGTTTTGAAAACAAAAGCTGGATTGCTTTTGAGTCCTGTGCCTTTTTCTCCTTAAGCTGTTTAAGCTCATTCTTAGTGATTTTTATTTCTCTTTGGAGGCATTGGACTGGAGGGTTTTGTAGTTTTTTCTGATTTTCAGGATTTTCTTCATGCTTTAAAACATCTAAGACTAATTCTTGATTTTTTAAAAGCATGTGAACATTTTTTGCATTTTCTTCAGATTCAATTTTAGAATCTGAATTGGATGAATTATTAACTAATCCATCTTTTTGTAAAGGCGCGTTTTCTTCAGACTCCTGGTTGGAGTTTGAAGGGGAAGTTGAAGGATTAGTACTCAAATTTTGAATGACTAATTCTTCTTTTTGTAATGATTTATGATTGTCAGTGGATTCAGAGATTTTGAATTCACTTTCCATTTGTAATTCTGGGATTGATTTTGAAAGAGGTTTGTTTTGTAATTCAAAGGTTTCTTGAGGGTTTTGTTCCTTTAAAACCTGTGGTTTTGAATTCTTTTTATGAGGAGTTTTATTCTTAACAGTAACAGGGTTATCAGACAGTTTTTCTTCTGCTTTCTTTAGAAGATCTTTTAGAGCTGCAATGAACTCTGATTGATTATCTTCTGACTCCTGTTGTTTAGGTTTTGTAATTTGAGAAGGTTTTGAAACTGGATTTGATTTTTTGAAAGTTTTTGGAGTTTTGGAAAATGGATATGAAATGCTATGCTCTTCAGCATACATCTCAAACCAATCAAAGAAAAGAATATGAACTCTATGTTGGTGTATAAAGTCATAATATTTCTTTTGAATTTCTTCCCTTTGATTATTGAAATTTTTGAAAAACCACATTTGCTTTTTATGATTTTTAGGAGAATAAAAATCATCACGCAAATATTGTCTGTCTACTTCAAATTCTTTTTCAAGCACATTAAGTTCATGGTTTACATTTTCTGTAATGGCTGAAAAGGTATGAGAAATGAGTTACGACTCTGTTTGGGTTTCATCCTGAACAGACTCGTTTTGTAAATTTGTATAAACTGGATGTGGAACATTTGTAGAGTAATTTACGTTTTGTAAAGTGGATCTAGGTATTTCTGAAGTAGAAAACCTAGAAGAGCTAGGTAAGTCTGAGGTAGAATACCTAGGCTTTATAGTTTGTATTTCAACTGGTTTTGTAAAAGGCAAACTAATGACAGAAGGTATACGAGACACTCTTCCTATGTCTACAGTACTGGATGTTGAAGAATCATCTGAAAACCTAAGGCTTCTGTTAAAGCTAAGGCTGACTCTTCCATCATCATACTGGGTTACTTGCCTCAGTTGAACGTTTGGCTCAACTAGTTTTGAAGATTCTGGTTCAACTGCACCTTCTAAAATCCATTCTTCTGGTAGGGTTATGTCCTTCCATTGGATAGATCTAGGGATTACAGTGTTGGATCTTGTAAGATCAGTTTGTAAAAGCAAAGTTTCTCCTCTTTTACTTTGAAACTTATGTTTTGTAGCAAAAGCAGAAACCATAGCTTTGTAATGAATTTTGTAAATCAGTGCAAGAGGAATAGATCCTTCAAGCATTTTGTAATTGTGAGTTTTGATTTGTAAAACAAGGGATTTTGTAATATTCTTTGCGTTTAACGAAACAGTAAAATTTGGATAGCAATCAAAAGATATTGGTCCACTGCACAAACTAGACTCGACTGAACTAAGCAAGGAGTCCTGGAAGTTTATGAACCTAGTATCTCTAAGAACTGCTAGGATTGAGGTGTTCAACCCTTCTTTTGTAAGCGGTTTAATTCCAACTTGGACTAAACCTATATGGATGTATTTGTATTGTTTTTCACGGTGTTTTTGTAAGGATTTTTGAGACAGAAGAGAAATCGTCTCAAAGGGTTTTGTAATCTGAAGATCTCTTTCTTCAGTTTTGATTGTGAAATCAGTTTTGAAAAAATTGAGTTTTGTAGTCTGATAGATTTGATCCTTTTGTACTTTTGGAATTTCCCAATTATCTATACATTTTTCAAAATTTTCGATTATTATTTCTTCACTATTAACTATCTTTCTCGACTCGGAGGACGAGGTAGAAGAGTTTGAAGAAGAAAGCATCCTCTGAGAAAATTGGATTCATACTTAAAGAATTTTTCTAGGTTGATCTTTTGAGTTAAGTGAGGTAATCGCACCAGGAATCACTGCCCTAAACACGCCCTCTCGGCTAAACACGGGACTTACAACCCAGGCCTATTTACACCTCTAAAGAAGCTGTCTTATCACCTTAAGATCATCTTAGCAACCTCAAAAATGTTTAAATGTGAATCCGAACCTTAAATAGAACCTTTTCCCCCCCAGGCTCTGATACCAAGGACGCACCGGGATCGAAAGGGGGATGAGCTAACAGGGAAGAAGTAATAATCTAGATCTTGAACAATATATAAATAACTAAAGAAATAAACAAAATGCACAATAAAGGAAATCTTCAGAAATGAAAATTAAATTTGTAAGTTAAAGATTAAATATATATATTCTATAGGCGGCAGAGCCAGTCCGTTAAGAATATATATACTTAACAAAAATAAAATTAAATTTGTAAATTTAAATATGAATATACATGTATATATTCAATAGGCGGCAGAGCCAGTCCGTTATGAACATATATACGTATATTTATGCAGATCAGGCGGTTGAACCGACCATATGTATGCAAAATAAATTTTGTAAAAGAAATTGAAGAAAATTTACTTCAAAATCTTATAAATTTTGTAAGATTTGTACAAAGGTTTTGGAGATGTAATTCCGGGTAGGACTTACAAAGGTTGCTCAACACATGAGCTTCCTAAGATCTGCTACAAGGAAGTTACAAGGTTTGTAAGTTTGTAGGTGAGGTAGAGGTAGGGCAGGACGGGAAGTGAATCAACCTTCTTGCTCCTTCTGAACCTCGGGTGAGACTTCTTCAGGACCTTCTTCGGATTCTCTCGGCTTGAAAAGCTTGAAAGGGAGAAGCTTGAAGAGGGAGAAGCTTGGGTAAGCTTTTGTTCCTTTGAAGTGGCCTCCTCCTTCTTTGGATGAATGCCCCCTTATATAGAAGTGTCCAGGCGGTTTGTAATTTTGTAGGATTTGAGCGATTATACGCCACTTGATGCCTTCACGTGTGAACAGTGCTTCTTGTCTCCTTCACATGCGAACAGTAAAAAGTGAACAGTACAAGATATGACAGGTGAATAGTGTCTTGTCTGGTTTTGAAATAAAGGAAGAGAATAAAAATGATTAAAGGAAAAAAGAAAGAGAGAAAAGAGAATAAAAATGATTACAAAAGTTAAAATAAAAGGAAAATGAAGAGAAAATGGATAATTTTACCGCCATAAATTTCTTTTGCCGGTCTTTTTCTTTTTCTTTTTCTTTTTCTTTTTTTTTTATAACAGATTTTGTATTTGTGAAGAGGTACCACAACCTTCTTCATCATCATCTCCCAAATCTATGATGGGTTCTGAGTCAGAATTGGCTGCAGAAGAATTGGTTCTGTTTTGCAATAATTGTTCCATTATTGCAAAATATTCTTCATCATTTTTAGCTCCTGCTAATCTTGCCATGGCATGTGATCTTTGAGCCAAAAATAATTGATTTGAAAAGTTTTGTGTAGGAGTTGGTGGCAAAAGGTTTTTTCCCTTAAGCCAGGTTTTTACTCCTTGGTTTGTAATTGTTTCTGGGATATTAAATGAATCCCACCATTTTACCTTGAACCTTCTGATGATTGTATTCAATCCATCTTGGGGTCGAAATTCAAAAAACCAGATAAGAACCCAAGGTAAAAAGAATTTTGAAGAGAACAAGAGAAGAGGAGGAAACCTTTTCTCTTTGGGTGAGGGTTTGTAATGGGTTTTGAAAAGGTTTAAACTCTCTGATATTTCTGGTGTAAGAATTTCAGGTAGTGCACCAAAATACTTCCACCACTGAGCAAACCATGAAGGGGTTTTGGAAGGATCAAATGTTTTTTGGAAATAGAACAACCATGAATGACTATTCTTGTGATTTTGTATGAGAAAGGTATTGTACCATGCACATTGGTAATCCCAAGATGGTGAAATGTTGGCAATGGTCAATCTTGTTTTGGAATGATAATGGGAAGATTTTTGGTTTTGTAAGTTCCTGCCCCCAATCAGAAGGATTAAGGACATTTTGAATGTGGCAAGTTGAATAAGCTGGATCAGCATGATTTTCTTTTAGATAAAAATGTTTGAATTTTGCTGAGCCAGTAATTTCAAGTATTGCCTGGTAGTAGGCTTGGGTTTTGGAAAGATCCCAAGGTTTGTAATACCATCCTTTTGTAAAGGCTTTTGAAATTGCCATAGAGGCATCTTGGTGTAAGAACTCATCCTCTATGATCAAAACATTTTGAAAATGGGTTTTTGTAATCCATTCCGAAGACTTCTTTTTTAATTTTGTTTGAGACAAAACTATTTGAGAAGAATTTGGTTGGGAAACATCGTTTTGAAAATCTATTTGTAAAATCTCATGGGCTTGAGAAATGTTTTGAAAAGTTTGAGAAAGGGTTTTTTGAGAGGAAGACTCTCCTTTCTCCCGGGTTTTGGAAATAGGTTTTGTAGATTTACCTTTCTGGGCCTGATTGGCCTGAGTTATGTTTTGTAGAGCCTGAAGAACTTCATAAGATTTGGACAGTGATTCTATCAATTTTTGAATCTGGCTGTCTGTTTCTGGAGCCTGAGATTCAATAAATTTTGTTTGATCTTCTTCTTCTGCTTCGACCATGTCTGCCCAAGTTTGAATAGGTTTTGCAGAAGAGATGGTTGGTTTTGTAGGGTTTGGTTTTGTAGAGGCTGAGGCTTCAGCCTTGGTATTTTTCTTTCTGGGCATTGGCCTGTTTTGAAGAAATTCTTTGGTTAGAAAGTCTGGGATGGAATTTGTATCTCCTTTTATAAATTCAATTTCAAAATAAAAAATACTTAAAATTGCTTGCCACGTGCAAAAATTTGTTTTGATGCAAGATTTTGAACATCTTTTTGCAAAACTTCTTTGGCTGATTTGCAATCAATTCTAAGTAAAAATTTTTGATTTAATAAATCACATTGAAATTTTTGTATGCACATGACAATTGCAAGAATCTCTTTTTTGATGGTAGAGTATTTCTTTTGACAATCATTCCAATGTGCAGAATGGAATTGAACTATTTGTTCTTTTCCGTTTTGAACTTGTTTTAAAATTCCACCATAACCTAACTCTGAGGCATCTGTTTCGACTACCTTAGGGGCTAATGGATCTGCTAAATGCAGACAAGGAATGGTTTGGACCTGTTGTTTAATATGACGGATCACTTCAGTGTGATGATCTGTCCATGGAGCAGGGTTTTTCTTTAACCTATCATGCAAGGGTTTTGCTAGACGATTAATATTTGGACAAAAATCTAAGACATAATTCAAGCTACCTAAGAATCTTTGTAGCTGGGTTTTATCCAAGATTTTGTCAGGAAATTTGTTTGAAAATTCTAGACTTTTCTCTATTGGAGTAATGGTTCCTTGGGATATGTAATGACCTAGAAACCTAACTCTGGTTTGGAAAAGAGAAATCTTTGATTTTGAAACGGCAAGGCCATTTCGTTTTGTAACAGAGAAGAATATTCTTAAGTGTTTGAAGTGTTGTTCAATTGACTCCGAGAACACAAGAACATCATCTATATAGACTATGCAAAATTTTGAATATGGATTAAAGATTTCATTCATAATTCTCTGGAATTCTAATGGGGCATTTTTCAGGCCAAAAGGCATAACCTTCCACTCATACTGTCCAAAATGAACTGTGAATGCGGTTTTGTATCTATCTTTTGGATCAATTTGTATTTGCCAAAATCCTGATTTCATATCAAATTTGGAAAATACAAATGCAGAATGAAGATTTTGTAAAAGATCTTTTTTGTTTGGAATTGGATACCTGATCCATTTCAAAGCTTTATTCACAGGTTTGTAATTAATTATTAATCTAGGAGTGACTCTTTCTATTTCTGAATTTTTGTTTACATAAAAAGCTGCACAACTCCAAGGAGATCTAGATTCTGTAATTAATCCTTTTTTCTTTAAATCCAAAATTTCTGAACGACAGTGTTGTTCTAATTCAGCATTCATTTGGATTGGTCTGGCTTTTGTAGGTATCTGTTTTTCATTGAAATCATTTTCATATGGTAAATCTACCATATGTTGTTTTCGATTCCAAAAGGCGTTTGGTAAATCAGAACAAATTTCTCTTTCAATTTGGGTTTTGAAATCCGAAATTTTCTTTTTCACCAAATCATTTTGTAATTGTTTTTCAATTCTTGTTAAAGAAACGTCTTGCTGTAAATACAACAAGTGTTGCTTTTTTCCCTCTATTAAAACATTAATCTCATTATTATAAATGGAACAAGCTTTTATAATATTGAGATTTCTTATTTTTGGTTTTGTAATGAAAGGGAAAACAAGAGTTTGTTTTGTAGTTTTGAAAGAGATACTATCATCGTTAACCTTGTAGGGAGTTATCAAGTTAATGAAAGGAGTCCATAAGATTACACTATGATGAATATCTTGAACAATTACGAATGAGGTTTTGAAAAGAAAATCACCATTAGCTATGGAGGCTTCTGTCTTATAGCTAATTGCCATTTTTGAATTATTTGCAGCTGAAAGCTTTTCTGTGGTTTTTTCGTGAAATTTCTTTGGAACAATTCCTTCTTTAATACAGTTCAAATCTGCTCCTGTATCAAATAAAGTAATTGTATTGATTTTGAAATCTTTTGAAAAAACAATGGTAATTTGTATCAAATATTTTTTGGAGGTGATCTGATTGAGGATGAAAAGAAAATCTTCTGGAGGTTTTTGAGTTTCCAAACTATTTTCTTTATTTTTCTCAGATTCTTCCTGGGGTTTTGAAAACAAAAGCTGGATTGCTTTTGAGTCCTGTGCCTTTTTCTCCTTAAGCTGCTTAAGCTCATTATTAGTGATTTTTATTTCTCTTTGGAGGCATTGGACTGGAGGGTTTTGTAGTTTTTTCTGATTTTCAGGATTTTCTTCATGCTTTAAAACATCTAAGACTAATTCTTGATTTTTTAAAAGCATGTGAACATTTTTTGCATTTTCTTCATATTCAATTTTAGAATCTGAATCGGATGAATTATTAACTAATCCATCTTTTTGTAAAGGCACGTTTTCTTTAGACTCCTGGTTGGAGTTTGAAGAGGAAGTTGAAGAATTAGTACTCAAATTTTGAATGATTAATTTTTCTTTTTGTAATGATTTATGATTGTCAGTGGATTCAGAAATTTTGAATTCACTTTCTATTTCTAATTCTGGGATTGATTTTGGAAGAGGTTTGTTTTGTAATGCAAAAGTTTTTTGGGGTTTTTGTTCCTTTAAAACCTGTTGTTTTGAATTCTTTTTATGAGGAGTTTTATTCTTAACAGTAACAAGGTTATCAGACAATTTTTCTTCTGCTTTCTTTAGAAGATCTTTTAAAGCTGCAATGAACTCTGATTGATTATCTTCTGACTCCTGTTGTTTGGGTTTTGTAATTTGAGAAGGTTTTGAAACTGGATTTGATTTTTTGAAAGTTTTTGGAGTTTTGGAAAACGGATATGAAATGCTATGCTCTTTAGCATACATCTCAAACCAATCAAAGAAAAGAATATGAACTCTATGTTGGTGTATAAAGTCATAATATTTCTTTTGAATTTCTTCCCTTTGATTATTGAAATTTTTGAAAAAACACATTTGCTTGTTATGATTTTTAGGAGAATAAAAATCATCACGCAAATATTGTCTGTCTACTTCAAATTCTTTTTCAAGCACATTAAGTTCATGGTTTACATTTTCTGTAATGGCTGAAAAGGTAGGAGAAGTAGGTTCTGACTCTGTTTGGGTTTCATCACAATGCACTGCTTTTGTAAATTTGTATAAACTGGATGTGGAACATTTGTAGAGTAATTTACGTTTTGAAAAGTGGATCTAGGTATTTCTGAAGTAGAAAGCCTAGCAGCGCTAGGTAAGTCTGAGGTAGAATACCTAGGCTGAATATTTTGTATTTCAACTGGTTTTGTAAAAGGCAAACTAATGACAGAAGGTATACGAGACACTCTTCCTATGTCTACAGTACTGGACGTTGAGGAATCATCTGAAAACCTAAGGCTTCTGTTAAAGCTAAGGCTGACTCTTCCATCGTCATACTGGGTTATTTGCCTAAGTTGAACGTTTGGCTCAACTATTTTTGAAGATTCTGGTTCTACTGCACCTTCTAAAATCCATTCTTCTGGTAGGGTTATGTCTTTCCATTGGATAGATCTAGGGATTACAGTGTTGGATTTTGTAAAATCAGTTTGTAAAAGCAAAGTTTCTCCTCTTTTACTTTGAAACTTATGTTTTGTAGCAAAAGCAGAAACCATAGCTTTGTAATGAATTTTGTAAATTAGTGCAAGAGGAATAGATCCTTCAAGCATTTTGTAATTGTGAGTTTTGATTTGTAAAATAAGGGATTTTGTAATATTACTGTCGTTTAACAAAACAGTAAAATTTGGATAGCAATCAAAAGATATTGGTCCACTGCACAAACTAGACTCGACTGAACTAAGCAAGGAGTCCTGGAAGTTTATGAACCTAGTATCTCTAAGAACTGCTAGGATTGAGGTGTTCAACCCTTCTTTTGTAAGCGGTTTAATTCCAACTTGGCCTAAACCTATATGGATGTATTTGTATTGTTTTTCACGGTGTTTTTGTAAGGATTTTTGAGACAGAAGAGAAATCGTCTCAAAAGGTTTTGTAATATGAAGATCCCTCTCTTCAGTTTTGATTGTGAAATTAGTTTTGAAAAAATTGAGTTTTGTAGTCTGATAGATCTGATCCTTTTGTACTTTTGGAATTTCCCAATTATCTATACATTTTTCAAAATTTTCGATTATTATTTTTTCACTATTAACTATCTTTCTCGACTTAGAGGACGAGGTAGAAGAGTTTGAAGAAGAAACTGTCCTACAGAAAATTGGATTCATACTTAAAGAATTTTTCTAGGTTGATCTTTTGAGTTAAGTGAGGTAATCGCACCAGGAATCACTGCCCTAAACACGCCCTCTCGGCTAAACACGGGACTCACAACCCAGGCCTGTTTACACCTCTAAAGAAGCTGTCTTATCACCTTAAGATCATCTTACCAACCTCAAAAATGTTTAAATGTGAATCGAACCTTAAATAGAACCTTTTCCCCCCCAGGCTCTGATACCAAGGACGCACCGGGTAGGACTTACAAAGGTTGCTCAGCACATGAGCTTCCTAAGATCTACTACAAGGAAGTACAAGGTTTGTAAGTTTGTAGGCGAGGTAGAGGTAGGGCAGGATGGGAAGTGAATCAACCTTCTTGCTCCTTCTGAACCTTGGGTTGAGACTCCTTCAGGACCTTCTCTGATACCATGGATGCACCGGGATCGAAAGGAGGATGAGCTAACAGGGAAGAAGTAATAATCTAGATCTTGAACAATATTTAAATAACTAAAGAAATAAACAAAATGCACAATAAAGGAAATCTTCAGAAATGAAAAATAAATTTGTAAGTTAAAGATTAAATATATATATTCTATAGGCGGCAGAGCCAGTCCGTTAAGAATATATATACTTAACAAAAATAAAATTAAATTTGTAAATTTAAATATGAATATACATGTATATATTCAATAGGCGGCAGAGCCAGTCCGTTATGAATATATATACGTATATTTATGCAGATCAGGCGGTTTAACCGACCATATGCATGCAAAAGCAAGAAATATTTGTAATTTTGTAAGAAAAGAATTGAAGAAAAACTTACTTCAAAACTTTATAAAATTTGTAAGATTTGTACAAAGGTTTGGAGATGTAATTCCGGGTAGGACTTACAAAGGTTGTTCAGCACATGAGCTTCCTAAGATCTACTACAAGGAAGTTACAGGGTTTGTAGGTTTGTAGGTGAGGTAGAGATAGGGCAGGATGGGAAGTGAATCAACCTTCTTGCTCCTTCTGAACCTCGGGTTGAGACTTCTTCAGGACCTTCTTCGGATTCTCTTCGCTTAAAGAAGCTTGAAAGGGAGAAGCTTGAAGAGGGAGAAGCTTGGTGTCAGAGCCTGGGGGGAAAAAGGTTCTATTTAAGGTTACATTTAAACATTTTTGAGGTTGGTAAGATGATCTTAAGGTGATAAGACAGCTTCTTTAGAGGTGTAAACAGGCCTGGGTTGTAAGTCCCGTGTTTAGCCGAGAGGGCGTGTTTAGGGCAGTGATTCCTGGTGCGATTACCTCACTTAACTCAAAAGATCAACCTAGAAAATTATTTAAGTATGAATCCAATTTTCTGTAGGACAGTTTCTTCTTCAAACTCTTCTACCTCGTCCTCCGAGTCGAGAAAGATAGTTAATAGTGAAGAAATAATAATCGAAAATTTTGAAAAATGTATAGATAATTGGGAAATTCCAAAAGTACAAAAGGATCAAATCTATCAGACTACAAAACTCAATTTTTTCAAAACTGATTTCACAATCAAAACTGAAGAAAGAGATCTTCAGATTACAAAACCCTTTGAGACGATTTCTCTTCTGTCTCAAAAATCCTTACAAAAACACCGTCAAAAACAATACAAATACATCCACATAGGTTTAGTCCAAGTTGGAATTAAACCGCTTACAAAAGAAGAGTTGAACACCTCAATCCTAGCAGTTCTTAGAGATACTAGGTTCATAAACTTCCAGGACTCCTTGCTTAGTTCAGTCGAGTCTAGTTTATGCAGTGGACCAATATCTTTTGATTGCTATCCAAATTTTACTGTTTCCTTAAACGACAGTAATATTACAAAATCCCTTGTTTTACAAATCAAAACTCACAATTACAAAATGCTTGAAGGATCTATTCCTCTTGCACTGATTTACAAAATTCTTTACAAAGCTATGGTTTCTGCTTTTGCTATAAAACATAAGTTTCAAAGTAAAAGGGGAGAAACTTTGCTTTTACAAACTGATCTTACAAAATCCAACACTGTAATCCCTAGATCTATCCAGTGGAAGGACATAACCCTACCAGAAGAATGGATCTTAGAAGGTGCAGTAGAACCAGAATCTTCAAAAATAGTTGAGCCAAACGTTCAACTTAGGCAAATAACCCAGTATGATGATGGAAGAGTCAGCCTTAGCTTTAACAGAAGCCTTAGGTTTTCAGATGACTCCTCAACTTCCAGTACTGTAGACATAGGAGGAGTGTCTCGTATACCTTCTGTCATTAGTTTGCCTTTTACAAAACTAGTTGAAATACAAAATATTCAGCCTAGGTATTGTACCTCAGATTTACCTAGCTCTTCTAGGTTTTCTACTTCAGAAATACCTAGATCCACTTTACAAAACGTAAATTACTCTATAAATGTTCCACATCCAGTTTATACAAATTTACAAAACGAGTCTGTTCAGGATGAAACCCAAACAGAGTCAGAACATACTTCTCCTACCTTTTCAGCCATTACAGAAAATGTAAACCATGAACTTAATGTGCTTGAAAAAGAATTTGAAGTAGACAGACAATATTTGCGTGATGATTTTTATTCTCCTAAAAATCATAAAAAGCAAATGTGGTTTTTCAAAAATTTCAATAATCAAAGGGAAGAAATTCAAAAGAAATATTATGACTTTATACACCAACATAGAGTCCATATTCTTTTCTTTGATTGGTTTGAGATGTATGCTAAAGAGCATAACATTTCATATCCATTTTCCAAAACTCCAAAAACTTTCAAAAAATCAAATCCAGTTTCAAAACCTTCTCAAATTTCAAAACCCAAACAACAGGAGTCAGAAGATAATCAATCGGAGTTCATTGCGGCTCTGAAAGATCTTCTAAAGAAAGCAGAAGAAAAACTGTCTGTTAATCCTGTTACTGTTAGAAACAAAGTTCCTGAATGGGAAATTTCAGATGGTAGAAAAATACAGTCTGAACATCCTCCTCTTAGGATAGTAAAAATTCCCCACTTGGAACAAACAGTAGAAGCAAATTTCTTACAAAATTCCAAATGAGAGTGATTCTGTGAATATAAAAAACATTGTTCTACAGAATAACTTTACAAATGCCCATTTGCATACCATAGGTAAGCAATTACAAAAAATGGAACAAAACCAACAGGCTACAGTTTCCCAAATTGAAACTAAGCCGGATACAAAATTGAAAAACCCAATCTTCAAACCATTCCAAGTTTCCAAAAACAGTCAAAAGGATTTACAAAACAACAACAATTCTGAATTCATCCAAGCTTTGAGAGACATGAAGACTAGGCTAGAAGCTTCGACTTCTACTCCAGTAGCACCTGAAACACCTCAAACCTCCCAAAGGAGTGTCAATATAATTGAGGAAGATTCGGATTCAGATGTCCAAAGCCAAGAAAACCAGCCCATCCAAACTGAAAAAATTCAGTCTTCAAAACCTTTACAAATCAATAGACTTTATTGGCCGCCGGTAGCAACACCCCTCCCGATAACAGCTCCAGACTTAGGCATAGAAAATAGATATGAAATCCTGACCCAGTCTAAATTCAATGCCTCTACTGTCTATGAATGGAACATAGATGGTATGTCTGAATACAACATCTTGAATTTGCTCCAGCAAATGACCATGGCAGCAAATGCTTACAAAACCCAAACTGAACCCTGCAGAGCTATTCCGAACTCCTCATTGCGTGATTCTCGTGATACTCAAAGGATGGTGGGATTATCATCTCACGAACCTACAAAAATCTGAGATTCTAGAATCCATACAAACTCAAGAAGATGGCGTGCCAATTCTTGATGAGTTAGGCCAACCAATCCCAGATGCAGTAGCCACCTTGATAGTAACAATCTCCTTACATGTCGTAGGTGACCCATCTCATCTTAAGGATAAAAATGCCGAACTCCTTTCAAATCTTAGATGCAAAAAACTGAGTGATTTTCAGTATTACAAAAACACTTTCCTTACTAGGGTAATGCTTAGAGAAGATTCTAATCAGCCCTTTTGGAAAGAAAAATTCCTTGCTGGACTTCCGATCCTCTTAGGAGAAAAGGTTAGGAATAAAATTAAGGAAGCATTTGGAAATCAAATCCCGTATGATAAATTAACCTATGGTGAACTAGTCAGTCTCACTCAAAAAGAAGGTTTAAAGATCTGTCAGGATTTGAAATTACAAAAACATTTGAAATGGGAAATGAGAAAAACTCGCCTAGAGTTAGGATCTTTCTGCAAACAATTTGAAATAGGAACCAAAAACCCTACTCTATATTGTGGAGGAAGTTGTAGCAGAAAACCTTACAAAAAATCATCCCAAAAATACAAAAACTCTTCAAAACCAGAAAAAGATTCCTATTAAAAAAAACTTCCAAAAAAGACTAATAAACCTAGTCCTCAATCCAAATCAAAAATCAAAAATTTCACTTGCTACAAATGTGGTAACAAAGGCCACACTGCAAATTTTTGCAAGTTAAACAAAAAACTTCATGAGTTATAATTAGAAGAAGAAGTTATTAATAAAATAACTGCTCTTTTAGTTGAAACCGAAGGTGAGTCCAGTAATTCTGAACCCACAGAAAATGAAGAAGGATTACAAATTGATGAATTAATCACAAGTTCAGATTCTGAAACAGAAAATGAACTGTTTACAAAACCAAAATTGAAGATCAATGTTCTTTCAAAAGACCAGAAGTTACTCTTAGAAATCCTTACACAGGTTGAAGATTCTCAACTACAAAAGGAATTTTTAGGAAAACTTTTAAAAACCTTTGAAGAACCACCAATACAAAAACCTTCTATTCTGCCCTCTGTTACAAAAAACACATATGACCTCACAGCCATGTTGGGTAGAATAAAGACTTCAAAACAACCAACTGTTTCAGTCCAAAGCCTCCAGGAAGAAATAAAAACTGTTAAGATTGAGCTTAATGAGCTTAAGGAAAAACAGGCACAGGACTCAGAAACACTTCAAAAATTACTTTCAAAACAAGTCAATGAAGAAGTCGAAGAAGATGAAGAAAATACTTTAGAAATTCAAAATCTTGAAAAACCTACAAAAGAATTTCTCTTCATCCTTAATGAGATTTCTTCCAGAAGATATTTGATAAAAATTTCGATAGTTTTTTCAAAAGATTTCAAGATCGATACAATTGCCTTATTTGATACAGGTGCAGATATAAATTGTATTAAGGAAGGCATTGTTCCAGAAAAATTCCAAGAAAAAACTACTGAAAACCTTTCAGCTGCAAACAATTCCAAAATCAAAATTAATTACAAAACAGAGGCTTCAATAGCCAATTCAAATCTCCTTCTACAAACTTCATTTGTTTTAATAAAAGATATCAGTCATAGTGTCATTTTAGGGACGCCTTTCATCAATTTGATTACTCCCTACAAAGTCAACTATGATAGTATTTCTTTTAAAACAAAAAACCAAAATCTTGTTTTTCCTTTTGTTGAAAAACCCAAAACAAAGAATTTCAATATCATAAAGGCTTATTCCATTTTTGATAATCAAATAAATGTTTTGGAAAAGGAAACAAGATGGCATTTACAAAAAGAAATTTCTTTAAACGAGCTTGTTTTCAAAAATCAATTTTTTGATTACTGCTTATTACAAACTAACCCTTGTGAGTTTTTGCAGATGGCAGAATCATCCAACAATGGTGATTTAGTCCACTTTGGACCAATAGTCCTCTCCAAAACTCCTGTTCAAAAATTCAGAATTAATGTAGCCAGAACTGCATTTGTTCCCACAGAAAGGCACCAATGTTTATTAGACAATCTTTGGACTTTAATACAAAATAAAAAGTTGGGAGTAACAGCTCTCAATGCACTTTGTATTGAGTTCGAGGAAGCTAATAAATATGTGGCTGACCTCCTTAGCAGAATTAAATATCATGAGGATCATATCATGGTAGCTCAATCATTCATTGAGTTTTTACAAAACCAAATTTTATACAAATCCATTACATCCAGAATTAGTCCATTAGATCCATCCACTTCTAACCAAAATCATCACCTTGAATTACAAAAACAGGAATTTGAAGGCCTAGGATCCCCACTGGATTCTAGTGTAAGAATACAAAAGCGAATGACTGAAGGCCTAGGATCCCCACTGGATTCTAGTGTAAAATTACCATTGGCCCCATCGGTCAATGTGAAAAATTATCACCACAGTGAAGTCCTTTTTGCTTCACTTGGTGCCAATAGGTCCTTAGAACATTTCCAAACCCGTTGTTTTTCGAAGAAATTCAGACAACAAGTTCTCAACGGTCTTCCTCAAGAGATCCGCGAGCAGATTCTACAAAACATTATCCAGTCCAGAACCAAAGAACAACTGGATGTTCTCCAAAAATGTCTCAATTTTACAAAAAGCAATCAGCAAGGTCACGATGGATGGTCATGGGAATGGGAGTACTATTCAAAACCCCGTTGTCATTGCACTCAGGAACATCCCAACAGATATCCTTTGTGCTATCCAGATCGTGGAACACGGCCTTAGATTTCAAAGATCCCCGCTTCAAAACCACTCAGATGTCTGGAATCCGATATCTAGACGCCAGAGAACTATTCAAATGGGGTATGTTAGCTGGAGTCCGAGTTAGATGGTCTGATTGTGAAATGACGAGATTTTTGGGAAATATAGTCCTTCAAAAAGTAAGAAGACTATTATTTCTCCAAAAACCAGTCAACATACAAATTATTTCAACACCTCCAGAAGTATTAGCAAATGGAGAGCTACAACAAACGATCCATTACTTCTACCTGGATACAAAACTTCCTCTTCTCTATCATCTTCCAGATTGGCCATGCAATCATGAAGACCATTTCGTCCAACTCAACAAATGGCGAGCAAAGACAGTAGTCGAAAACTGGTGAAAACACAGATATCCAGAATATGCGCTAGTCCATACGGGTACATATTCTCGGATATATGTTCACTATGAACATCTGCCAAGTCCAAAACCCTTTCATATTGAAACAAGGTATGAAAATTACATGGTTCAGTATGAAAGTCACTACGAATTATCTTCTGTCTCGTCAGATGACGAAACAAGTGACGACGAGGAGACATGGCACAACTTACAAAACATGATGGAAGGATAAAAGAGTGGTCCCAGCTCCACTCCATAAAAAAAAAAAAAAAAGAAAAAAGAAAAAGAAAAAGAAAAAGAAAAGAAAAAGAAAAAATTTAAGACCGGCAAAAGAAATTTATGGCGGCAAAATTATCCATCTTGCTTTTTATTCTCTTTATTTTCCATTCTACTTTTATTTTTTACTCTTTGTAATTTTGCAGTTTTACCTTTCTCTTCATTTTCCTTTATTTTTGTAATCATTTCTACTTTATTCTCTTTTCCTTTATTTCAAAACCAGACAGGACAATCGCTCACTGTCATATCTTGTAATCGCTTACTTTTTATCGCTTGCATGTGAAGGAGACAAGAAGCACTGTTCACACGTGAAGGCATCAAGTGGCAGACACTGTTCAAACTTTCCAAAATTACAAAACTGCCCCTGGACACTTCTATATAAGGGGGCACCTATCCAAGGCAAGAGGAGGCCACTTCAAAGGAACAAAAGCTTACCCAAGCTTCTCCCTCTTCAAGCTTCTCCCTTTCAAGCTTCTTTAAGCAGAGAGAATCAGAAGAAGGTCCTGAAGAAGTCTCACCTGAGGTTCAGAAGGAGCAAGAAGGTTGATTCACTTCCCATCCTGCCCTACCTCTACCTCACCTACAAACTTACAAACCTTGTACTTCCTTGTAGTAGATCTTAGGAAGCTCATGTGTTGAGCAACCTTTGTAAGTCCTACCCGGAATTACATCTCCAAAACCTTTGTACAAATCTTACAAAATTTATAAGATTTTGAAGTAAGTTTTCTTCAATTTCTTCTACAAAGTTTATTTTGCATGCATATGGTCGGTTCAACTCGATTCTGCATAAATATACGTATATATATTCATAACGGACTGGCTCTGCCGCCTATTGAGTATATACATGTATATTCATATTTAAATTTACAAATTTAATTTTCATTTCTGAAGATTTCCTTTCCTTGTGCATTTTGTTTATTTCTTTAGTTGTTTATATATTGTTCAAGATCTAGATTGTTGCTTCTTCCTTGTTAGCTCATCCACCTTTAGATCCTTGCAAGGCCCTTGGTATCGTGAGCTGGGGAAAAGGTTCTATTTAAGGTCTGATTCACATTTAAACATTTTTTAATAGTACTCCCATTCCCATGACTATCCAGTGGAAAGACATAACCCTACCAGAAGAATGGATTTTAGAAGGTGCAGTAGAACCAGAATCTTTAAAAATAGTTGAGCCAAACGTTCAACTTAGGCAAATAACCCAGTATGACGATGGAAGAGTCAGCCTTAGCTTTAACAGAAGCCTTAGGTTTTTAGATGATTCCTCAACGCCCAAGATCAGATACATAGGAAGAGTGTCTCGTATACCTTCTGTCATTAGTTTGCCTTTTACAAAACCAGTTGAAATACAAAATATTCAGCCTAGGTATTCTACCTCAGACTTACCTAGCGCTTCTAGGCTTTCTACTTCAGAAATACCTAGATCCACTTTACAAAATGTAAATTACTCTACAAATGTTCCACATCCAGTTTATACAAATTTACAAAACGAGTCTGTTCAGGATGAAACCCAAACAGAGTCAGAACCTACTTCTCCTACCTTTTCAGCCATTACAGAAAATGTAAACCATGAATTTAATGTGCTTGAAAAAGAATTTGAAGTAGACAGACAATATTTGCGTGATGATTTTTATTCTCCTAAAAATCATAAAAAGCAAATGTGGTTTTTCAAAAATTTCAATAATCAAAGGGAAGAAATTCAAAAGAAATATTATGACTTTATACACCAACATAGAGTTCATATTCTTTTCTTTGATTGGTTTGAGATGTATGCTAAAGAGCATAACATTTCATATCCGTTTTCCAAAACTCCAAAAACTTTCAAAAAATCAAATCCAGTTTCAAAACCTTCTCAAATTTCAAAACCCAAACAGCAGGAGTCAGAAGATAATCAATCGGAGTTCATTGCGGCTCTGAAAGATCTTCTAAAGAAAGCAGAAGAAAAACTGTCTGTTAACCGAGCAGAAGAAAAACTGTCTATTAATCCTGTTACTATTAGAAACAAAGCTTGGGGGGGGAAAAGGTTCTATTTAAGGTTCGGATTCACATTTAAACATTTTTGAGGTTGGTAAGATGATCTTAAGGTGATAAGACAGCTTCTTTAGAGGTGTAAACAGGCCTGGGTTGTAAGTCCCGTGTTTAGCCGAGAGGGCGTGTTTAGGGCAGTGATTCCTGGTGCGATTACCTCACTTAACTCAAAAGATCAACCTAGAAAAATTCTTTAAGTATGAATCCAATTTTCTCAGAGGATGCTTTCTTCTTCAAACTCTTCTACCTCGTCCTCTGAGTCTAGAAAGAGAGTTAATAGTGAAGAAATAATAATTGAAAATTTTGAAAAATGTATAGATAATTGGGAAATTCCAAAAGTACAAAAGGATCAAATCTATCAGACTACAAAACTCAATTTTTTCAAAACTGATTTCACAATCAAAACTGAAGAAAGAGATCTTCAGATTACAAAACCCTTTGAGACGATTTCTCTTCTGTCTCAAAAATCCTTACAAAAACACCGTGAAAAACAATACAAATACATCCATATAGGTTTAGTCCAAGTTGGAATTAAACCGCTTACAAAAGAAGGGTTGAACACCTCAATCCTAGTAGTTCTTAGAGATACTAGGTTCATAAACTTCCAGGACTCCTTGCTTAGTTCAGTCGAGTCTAGTTTGTGCAGTGGACCAATATCTTTTGATTGCTATCCAAATTTTACTGTTTCGTTAAATGACAGTAATATTACAAAATCCCTTGTTTTACAAATCAAAACTCATAACTACAAAATGCTTGAAGGATCTATTCCTCTTGCACTGATTTACAAAATTCATTACAAAGCTATGGTTTCTGCTTTTGCCACAAAACATAAGTTTCAAAGTAAAAGAGGAGAAACTTTGCTTTTACAAACTGATCTTACAAAATCCAACACTGTAATCCCTAGATCTATCCAATGGAAGGACATAACCCTACTGTAAGAATGGATTTTAGGAGGTGCAGAGCACTGCATCTCCTCAAACCTCCCAAAGGAGTGTCAATATAATTGAGGAAGATTCGGATTCAGATGTCCAAAGCTAGGAAAACCAGCCCATCCAAACTGAAAAAATTCAGTCTTCAAAACCTTTACAAATCAATAGACTTTATTGGCCGCGGGTAGCAACACCCCTCCCAATAACAGCTCCAGACTTAGGCATAGAAAATAGATCCAAATCCCGACCAGCCTAAATTCAATGCCTCTACATACTATGAATGGAACATAGAGGGTATGTCTGAATACAACATCTTCAATTTGCTCCAAAGAAATGACTATGGCAAAGAAATGCTTACAAAACCCAAGTCGAACCCTGCAGACAGAGCTATTCGAACTCCTCATTGCAGGATTCTCGTGATACTCAAAGGATGGTGGGATTATCATCTCACGAACCTACAAAAATCTGAGATTCTAGAATCCATACAAACTCAAGAAGATGGCGTGCCAATTCTTGATGAGTTAGGCCAACCAATCCCAGATGCAGTAGCCACCTTGATTGTAACAATTTCCTTACATTTCGTAGGTGACCCATATCATCTTAAGGATAAGAATGCCGAACTCATTTCAAACCTTAGATGCAAAAAACTGAGTGATTTTCAGTATTACAAAAACACTTTCCTTACTAGGGTAATGCTTAGAGAAGATTCTAATCAGCCCTTTTGGAAAGAAAAATTCCTTGCTGGACTTCCGATCCTTTTAGGAGAAAAGGTTAGGAATAAAATTATGGAAGCATTTGGAAATCAAATCCCGTATGATAAATTAACCTATGGTGAACTAGTCAGTCTCACTCAAAAAGAAGGTTTAAAGATCTGTCAGGATTTGAAATTACAAAAACATTTGAAATGGGAAATGAGAAAAACTCACCTAGAGTTAGGATCTTTCTGCAAACAATTTGAAATAGGAACCAAAAACCCTACTCCAGATTGTGGAGGAAGTTGTAGCAGAAAACCTTACAAAAAATCATCCCAAAAATACAAAAACTCTTCAAAACCAGAAAAAGATTCCTATTACAAAAAACTTCCAAAAAAGACTAATAAACCTAGTCTTCAATCCAAATCAAAGACCAAAAATTTCACTTGCTACAAATGTGGTAACAAAGGCCACATCAGAAATTTTTGCAAGTTAAACAAAACTTCATGAGTTGCAATTAGTAGATGAAGTTATTTATAAAATAATCGCTTCTTTAATTGAAACCGAAGGTGAGTCTAGTAATTCTGAACCCACAGAAATTGAAGAAGGATTACAAATTGATGAATTAATCACAAGTTCATCTTCCAGTTCAGATTCTGAAACAGAGAATGAACTGTTTACAAAACCAAAATTGAAAATCAATGTTCTTTCAAAAGACCGTGGTTACTCTTAGAAATCCTTACACAGTTGAAGATTCTCAACTACAAAAGGAATTTTTAGGAAAACTTTTAAAACCTTTGAAGAACAACCAATACAAAACCTTCTATTCTCGCCTCTCAAAAAACACATATGACCTTACGGCCAGGTTGGGTAGGAAGAAGACTTCAAAACAACCAATTGTTTAAGTCCAAAGCCTCCAGGAAGAAATAAAAACTGTTAAGATTGAGCTTAATGAGCTTAAGGAAAAACAGGCACAGGACTCAAAACACTTCAAAAATTACTTTCAAAACAAATCAATGAAGAAGTTGAAGAAGAAGATGAAGAAAATACTTTAGAAATTCAAAATCTTGAAAAACCTACAAAAGAATTTCTCTTCATCCTTAATGAGATTTCTTCCAGAAAATATTTGATAAAAATTTCAATAGTTTTTTTCAAAAGATTTCAAGATCGATACAATTGCCTTATTTGATACAAAGTGTATATAAATTGTATTAAAGAAGGCATTGTTCTAAAAATTCCAAGAAAAAACTACTGAAAACCTTTCAGCTGCAAACAATTCCAAAATCAAAATTGATTACAAAACAGAGGCTTCAATAGCTAATTCAAATCTTCTTCTACAAACTTCATTTGTTTTAATAAAAGATATCAGTCATAGTGTCATTTTAGGGACGCCTTTTATCAATTTGATTACTCCTTACAAAGTCAACTATGATAGTATTTCTTTTAAAACAAAGAATCAAAATCTTGTTTTTCCTTTTGTTGAAAAACCCAAAACAAAGAATTTGGATATCATAAAGGCTTATTCCATTTTTGATAATCAAATAAATGTTTTGGAACAGGAAACAAGACAGCATTTACAAAAAGAAATTTCTTTAAACGAGCTTGTTTTCAAAAATCAATTTTTTGATTACTGCTTATTACAAACTAACCCTTGTGAGTTTTTGCAGATGGCAGAATCATCCAACAATCGTGATTTAGTCCACTTTGGACCAATAGTCCTCTCCAAAACTCCTGCTCAAAAATTCAGAATTTATGTAGCCAGAACTGCATTTGTTCCCACAGAAAGGCACCAATGTTTATTAGACAATCTTTAGACTTTAATACAAAACAAAAGGTTGGGAGTAACAACTCTCAATGCACTTTGTATTGAGTTTGAGGAAGCTAATAATCATGTGGCTGACCTCCTTAGCAGAATTAAATATCATGAGGATCATATCATGGTAGCTCAATCATTCATTGAGTTTTTACAAAACCAAATTTTATACAAATCCATTATATCCAGAATTAGTCCATCATATCCATCCTCTTCTAACCAAAATCATCACCTTGAATTACAAAAACAGGAATTTGAAGGCCTAGGATCCCCACTGGATTCTAGTGTAAAAATT
Organism: Hevea brasiliensis; assembly: GCF_030052815.1. Lineage (NCBI taxonomy): Eukaryota > Viridiplantae > Streptophyta > Magnoliopsida > Malpighiales > Euphorbiaceae > Hevea > Hevea brasiliensis. The sequence continues at coordinate 45,595,595 of NC_079509.1, forward strand.
CAAAGGCGAAGGACTGAAGGCCTAGGATCCCCACTGGATTCTAGTGTAAAATTACCATTGGCCCCACTAGTCAATGAGAAAAATTATCACCACAGTGAAGTCCTTTTTGCTTCACTTGGTGCCAATAGGTCCTTTGAACATTTCCAAACCCATTGTCTTTCGAAGAAATTCAGGCAACAAGTTCTCAACGGTCTTCCTCAAGAGATCCGCGAGCAGATTCTACAAAACATTATCCAGTCCAGAAGCAAAGAACAGCTGGATGTTTTCCAAAAAGGTCTCAATTTTACAAAAAGCAATCAGCAAGGTCACGATGGATGGTCATGGGAATGGGAGTATTATTCAAAACCCCGTTTTCTTTGCACTCAGGAACATCCCAACAGATATCCTCTATGCTATCTTGACTGTGAAAAAGAAAAAGAAAAAGAAAAAGAAAAAGAAAAAGAAAAAGAAAAAGAAAAAGAAAAGAAAAAATTAAGACCGGCAAAAGAAATTTATGGCGGCAAAATTATCCATTTTCTCTTCATTTTCCTTTTATTTTAATTTTTGTAATCATTTTTATTCTCTTTTCTCTCTTTCTTTTTCCTTTAATCATTTTTATTCTCTTCCTTTATTTCAAAACCAAACAGACAATCGCTTCAATTGGTCATATCTTGTAATCGCTTCATTTTTTACTGCTCGCATGTGAAGGAGACAAGAAGCACGCTCACACGTGAAGGCATCAAGTGGCAGAAACTGTTCAAACTTTCCAAAATTACAAAACTACCCCTGGACACTTCTATATAAGGGGGCACCTATCCAAGGCAAGAGGGGGCAGCTTCAAAGGAACAAAAGCTTACCCAAGCTTCTCCCTCTTCAAGCTTCTCCCTTTCAAGCCGAGAGAATCCGAAGAAGGTCCTGAAGAAGTCTTACCCCGAGGTTCAGAAGGAGCAAGAAGGTTGATTCACTTCCTATCCTGCCCTACCTCTACCTCACCTACAAACTTACAAACCTTGTACTTCCTTGTAGTAGATCTTAGGAAGCTCATGTGCTGAGCAACCTTTGTAAGTCCTACCCGGAATTACATCTCCAAAACCTTTGTACAAATCTTACAAAATTTATAAGATTTTGAAGTAAGTTTTCTTCAATTTCTTTTACAAAATTTATTTTGCATACATATGGTCGGTTCAACCGCCTGATCTGCATAAATATAAGTATATATGTTCATAACTGACTGCTCACGCCTATTGAAGATATACATTTATATTAATATTTAAATTTACATATTTAATTTTATTTTCGTTAAGTATATATATTCTTAACGGACTGGCTCTGCCGCCTATAGAATATATATATTTAATCTTTAACTTACAAATTTAATTTTCATTTCTGAAGATTTCCTTTCTTGTGTATTTTGTTTATTTCTTTAGTTATTTATATATTGTTCAAGATCTAGATTATTACTTCTTCCCTGTTAGCTCATCCCCCTTTCGATCCTCAAAAGGCCCTTGGATCAAGCTAAACGACAGTAATATTACAAAATCCCTTGTTTTACAAATCAAAACTCGCAATTACAAAATGCTTGAAGGATCTATTCCTCTTGCACTAATTTACAAAATTCATTACAAAGCTATGGTTTCTGCTTTTGCTACAAAACATAAGTTTCAAAGTAAAAGAGGAGAAACTTTGCTTTTACAAACTAATCTTACAAAATCCAACACTGTAATCCCTAGATCTATCCAATGGAAAGACATAACCCTACCAGAAGAATGGATTTTAGAAGGTGCAGTAGAACCAGAATCTTCAAAAATAGTGGTGCCAAACGTTCAACTTAGGCAAATAACCCAAGATGACGATGGAAGAGTCACTTTAGCTTTAATGAAGCCTTAGGTTTTCGGGATGATTCCTCAACGCCCAAAGATCAGAGACATAGGAAGAGTGTATCGTATACCTTCTGTCATTAGTTTGCCTTTTACAAAACTAGTTGAAATACAAAATATTCAGCCTAGGTATTCTACCTCAGACTTACCTAGCGCTTCTAGGCTTTCTACTTCAGAAATACCTAGATCCACTTTACAAAACGTAAATTACTCTACAAATGTTCCACATCCAGTTTATACAAATTTACAAAACGAGTCTGCTCAGATGAAACCCAAACAGAGTCGTAACTCATTTCTCCTACCTTTTCACCATTACGTAAAATGTAAACCATGAACTTAATGTGCTTGAAAAAGAATTTGAAGTAGACAGATAATATTTATGATGATTTTTATTCTCCTAAAAATCATAAAAAGCAAATGTGGTTTTTCAAAATTTCAATAATCAAAGGGAAGAAATTCAAAAGAAATATTATGACTTTATACACCAACATAGATTTCATAGTCTTTTCTTTTATTGGTTTGAGATGTATGCTAAAGAGCATAGCATTTCATATCCGTTTTCCAAAACTCCAAAAACTTTCAAAAAATCAAATCCAGCTTCAAAACCTTCTCAAATTACAAACCCAAACAACAGAGTCAAGATAATCAATCGTAGTTCATTGCACTCTAAAAGATCTTCTAAAGAAAGCGTAAGAAAATTGTCCGATAACCTCAAGTATCAAGTAAGAATAAAACTCCTCATAAAAAGAATTCAAAACAACAGGTTTTAAAGGAACAAAAACCCCAAAAAACCTTTGCATTGCAAAACAAACATCTTCCAAAATCAATCCCAGAATTACAAATAGAAAGTGAATTCAAAATTTCTGAATCCACTGACAATCATAAATCATTACGAAAAGAAGAATTAATCATTCAAAATTTGAGTACTAATTCTGAATTTGCTCCAGCAAATGACCATGGCAGCAAATGCTTACAAAACCCAAATCTGAACCCCTGCATGAGCTATTGTTGAACTCCTCATTGCAGGATTCTCGTGATGACTCAAAGGATGGTGGGATTTGAAGGAACTAAGCGTGAAAACACAAGATTATACCATTGAATTCAAAAATTTTCACCTAGGGTCACATGCACCATGCAAGATTTATTTTTATCTATTTGATTTCAATGATAAACAACATATTAAAACTCTTTTAATATGTTTTTGGATCTGTATTTACCATTTAAGATTTTAAAATTAATCAAATTAATTTTAGAACCCTAGATTAAATCAAGAACGATTACACTAACCTCTTGATGTGCCGCAGCTGTCTCTGCGCCTTTGAGATTCGCCTCAGACACCAAATGTTGTCCCTCTAGCTTGTCCACACCAAGAACACCTATGGCAGCCCTTGAACAGCTTCTAAAGCCTTTTCTATTAATTAGAAATTCAAGTTCTGCTTTTAAGAGATTAGAGATGTAAACAGACACTAGAAACAATTTCTAGCGTTAATTCAAGAGATTGATGGCTAATCTCTTTGAATTGATGAGAGATGAAGAGAAATAGCTGGAGAGGCTCAAAATGGCATGAAAATTGAGAGGAGAGGCTGCTGGTTATGTTTTCTTTTCATATCCACACTTAAATAGCTAGGTTAACACATTAAACCCTAGCCACATGTCACCTTTGATTAGCTCTAGGTTTAAGTGACCCAATCACATTGTGCCAAGTGTCAAACCTATATTTAATCTTGATTTTAATCATCTTACATGATTAAAAATATTTGGCAAGCTTATGTGTTATGCCATGTGTCACAATCTCATGGTGCCACGTGTCACACTGCAAAATGACCAAAATGCCCCTGTGTCTTAATTTTTGAGTTCTTAACCCAAAATAATTATTTTCTTCTTCTAATTAATTTATATCAAATATAAATTAATTAATTAATCTCTATTAATTAATTTTCATCAATTAAATTCATATTTAAACGCTTTAAATATAAATTTAATTTATACTACACATCCAATAATCTAGATTTGGTTTCAAGTCATGCTAGGGACTTTGCAATTTAATTGCAATCAAATCTATTTAATTAATCAATTAAACTCTTTAATTAATTAATTAAATCATATTTAAATAGGTGATAACTTGTGTATGTGTGTGACTTACTAGGCTCATCACTAATTGGCAATGAGACATGATATCAACTCTTAATATCATCAGAACTCTTTCTTACCATAAATGATTTCTCTAAATCGTTTTATGAACCTCATAGACCATGGTTAACACCTAGCATAGCATGCCATGGCCACCCAATTAGTAATAAGATTTACCTTAAATGAACCTATAATCATATGTTACCATGCACTAGAATCTCTCATACATAAAATCCCAACTCAAGTCGAGTCATGGTTTATGTCAAACTCCATTTGCTATGAATATTATGTTCTCTTTTAATTCCAGTTCTTGATTAAAAAGATTTTCTCATCAGAAACTCTTTTCTGAATAAATCTATCTGTCCTGGCCAGGAACTTGAAACATCAAGAACAATTAAAGGAACATAGGATTTTATCTCTATTTACTTAGAGAAACAGATTCCATCTTGATCAACACCTACCTCCATATATAACTAGTAGGAGCCAACACATGCCCATATACCCATACATAGTACAAGTATGAAAGCAGTATCAAACTCAAACTACCTATATACAAGATAACTGTGCTATTTCAGGTCTAAAGATTATATGCACTGATATGATTTATGACAAAACATTGACAAGAGTAAACTCCATGTGCTTGTCATAAGTGTCACTGGTTCGGCCTACTTATCATTTATAAGTGCCTATCATATTTGTTATATGGCATGAGACTCACCATTCCATCTTATCTATATCTCGTATAAATAACTTGGGAACAAATATGAATACAATCTTTCTGGATAAGTCATGTCCTTATTATGAAGTATCCTCGATTGTGAACCTATTTATGATACTTTGTGCTAGAAATATTGTCACTCATATTCTTAACAACTTAAGAATAATATTTCTAACAAAATATCAATGGACCTTTTCTATTACACATAAATATATTATGTAAACAGAAAAGTGAAAATGCCTTTTATTAATAAAAATATGTATAAGATACATACTAAATGATATGCTCTAGGGCATATTACTAACAATCTCCCACTAGCACTAGAGCCATTCATTACAATATCTTAGACCTATCTTCTCAAGATGTCGGTCTAACTGAGATTGTGACAAATGCTTAGTGAATGGATCAGCGGGTTTTTCAGCTGATGTTATTTTTCTGCATGGCTATATCGCCTTGCCCAACTATATCTCTGATAATGTGGTAGTGCCTTTCTATGTGTTTGGATTTTGGGTGAGACCTTAGTTCCTTAGCCTGTATGACTGCTCCATTGTTGTCACAGTGTAGTGGAACTGCTGACTCAATGGAAGGAACTCGTAAGTTCTCACGAACTTCTTTATCCAAATAGCTTCCTTTGCGACATCGATGCAAAGAATATACTCACCTGCGAGTGAAATCTGCAATGTGCTCGCTTGGAACTCTTCCAACCGATCGCACCTCCATTACAAATGAACACATATCCAGAGGTAGACTTTCTATCATCAATATCCGATTGGAAATCGTAATCAAGATAACCATCCAATTGCAAGTCTCCACTTCCATAAATCAAGAATAAATCCTTAGTTCTTCTCAAGTACTTAAGGATATTCTCGATACTATCCAAAGGTTCCAAACTCGATTGGATTGATACCGCTAGTCAAACTAACAAAGATATGCGATATCCGCCTAGTACACAACATTGCATACATTAAACTTCCAATAGCCAAGCATATGGAATCCTCGCCATCTTATCTCTTTCTTCGTGTGTCTTTGGAGACATCTCTTTAGAAAGGTGGATACCATGTCTCAGTAACAATCCTCTCTTGGAATCAAGCATGTTAAACCTCTTTAACACCTTTTCTAAGTATAGACTTTGGGATAAACCAATTATTCTTTTCGCTCTATCTCTATAGATGCGAATCCCAAGAATATAGGTTGTCTCCCCTAAGTCTTTCATGGAGAATGTATTTGACAACCATACCTTTATAGTGCCAACATACTGTATCATTACCCATCAACAAGATGTCATCCACATATAAGACAAGGAAAGTGATAGCACTGCCACTAACCTTCTTATATACACATGGCTCATCCTCATTTTTGATAAAACCAAAAGATTTAATGGCTTCATCAAACGGATGTTCCAACTCCTCAAGCTTGTTTCAACCCATAAATGGATCGCTTTAGCTTGCATACCTTGGAACCATCTTGGGATTCAAATCCCTTAGGTTGTTCCATGAAAATGTTTTCTTTAATGTATCCATTGAGAAAAGTCGCTTTGACATCCATCCGCCAAATCTCATAATGATAGTATGCGCATTGCTAATAAAATCCTAATTGATTTAAGCATGGCAACAAAGTAGAAAGTCTCCTCATAGTCTATTCCTTGCCTTTGGCGAAACCCTTTCGCTACTAGCCTTGCCTTATAGGTCTCTACCTTTCCATCGTAACCAATTTTATTCTTGAAAACCCATTTGTTCCCTATAGGTACAATACCTTGGTGGGTCAACAAGATCCCAAACTTGATTCTTATACATGGAATCAATCTCGGATTTCATAGCATCAATCCATTTTGAAGAGTCTATATCCGATATAGCTTCTTCATAGGTAAGTGGATCATCTCCATGATCTACTTCTTCATGAGTAGATAACTCTTGTTCTTCTTCATGAAGAAAACCATATCTCATGGTGGGTGAGATACCTCGGTTGTTCGACGAGGAACAATGTAGATGTTTCATCAACTGGTATAGGTTGACTAGATGGATCTATATCCATCCGACCATTGGTTGGTCGAATTCTCCAATTCTAACTCTATTTGCCTTCTTTTGCCTCCTTCTTGAACAAACGTTGTTCAAGAAATGTGGCATCTCTACTTATCACAACCTTTGTGAAGTAGGCAAATAAAAATAATATCCAAAACTATCTTTTGGATATCCAACAAATCGACCTCTTTCCGATCGGTCTCCAATTTATCGTTGTTCACTTTTTAATATAAGCTGGACAACCCCAAATCTTAACATGCTTAAGACTTGGTTTTCTTCCATGCCATATCTCATAAGGTGTGGAAGAAACTGATTTTGATGGAATCCTATTCAGAATATACAAAGCTGATTCTAATGCAAATCCCCAAAAGGAGATTGGCATATCAAGATAGCTCATCATACTACGCACCATATCCAATAGGTACGATTTCTCCTTTAGATACACCATTTAGCTGTGGCGTTCCTGGAGGAGTCAGATGAGAAACAATGCCATGCTCTCTCAAGTATTCATCAAATTCAGTACTCAAATATTCACCTCCACGATCTGATCGAAGAGCTTTAATACTCTTTCCTGTTTGATTTTCTACTTCAGATTTAAATTCCTTAAACTTTTCAAAGGATTCATGTTTGTATTTCATCAAATACAAATACCCAAACCTTGATTTATCATCAGTAAAGGTAATAAAATAATGAAAACCCCCTCTAGCCATTTCTTTAAACGGACCGCATACATCACTATGTATTAGTTTCAAAATATTTTCAGCTCTTAGCCCTTGTCCAACAAAGGGTGATCTAGTTATTTTGCCTTGAAGGCAAGATTCACAAGTTGGAGTAGGCTTAGAGCCCAATGAGGATAGAATCCCCATTTTCTCCAATTTTGCAATCCTATCTTCTGCAACATGACATAACCTTAAGTGCCAAATATATTTTGAACTTGAGTTGGTTTTCACCATGGCATTGCATTCATTTAGATTGCTATACTCTGGCCAATGGAAACACTTTCCTATTGGCAATGGAAACACTTTCCTGTTGGCAGTGGAAACACTTTCCTTTGCCTTCATCAGCTTTAGTCTTCCTTTTCTGTTTAGCTATTTTCTTAGAAGGACTAGGAATCTAAGGTTTCTTTTTCTTATTGCCATTCTTCTTGTTGGACTTTCCAGTAGAAAAAGATGCAACCAAAGCTACCTCTTTTCCTTTATTGCCTGGCATATTCTTTTGGGCAATAACCAAAGATGTTGAGTAAACCACTAAGGTGCATTCTGTTGAGTCATATGGAAATTTGTCACAAAATTCCCAAAAGACTCGTGGAAGGGATCAAGGATCAAATCCGTCAGTAGTTGGAAATCCATGTTGAAGTCAAGATGTTCCAACCGCTCAATCACCGAATCATCTTGTGGACATGATCCCCAACATTCTCCCTCGACATCCTCATGAACACCGCCTAGATATCTCATACCTAGCATTGCTCGTGTGCTCACCATACAACTCTTGTAGGTGAAGGAGGATCTCACTTGCACTCGCAAGTTTTCATGTCGTAGACTCATTACTCGTGGAAGCAAACATGTAACACTTAGCTCTCATATCATGCTCCTTCCACTTGTCCAAAGTTTCATGTTCCTCTTGTGTGGCCTCTGGATGTAAGGGACCAGGAACATTTGAATCTAGAACATATCCTATATGTTCAAGGTTCAAGACAAGTTTCAAATTTTTAGCCAATCGCATGATTAGGTCCTGTCAACCTATTGCATCCAAAGATGCTTGCAAGGATATTGGATGGTGGTGGTTGTTCGTGCTCATTATTATCGTAAAATTAATTACAGAAAATAACAGATTAATTAGTAAATGTATCATGTAATTAAGAATCACTCTCATTTGGAATTTTGTAAGAAATTTGCTTCTCTTTATTTGTTTCAAGTGGGGAATTTTTACTATCCCAAGAGGAGGATGTTGTGTATTTTCTACCATCTAAAATTTCCCATTCAAGAACTTTGTTTCTAACGATACTTGAGATTAACGACAGTTTTTTTACGCTTGGTTATGACAGTTTTCTTACCTTTCTTTAGAAGATCTTTGAGCGCAATGAACTCCGATTGATTATCTTCGACTCTGTTGTTTGGGTTTTGAAATTTGAGAAGGTTTTGAAAGCTGGATTTGATTTTTGAAAGTTTTTGAGTTTTGGAAAATGGATATGAAATGTTATGCACTTTAGCATACATCTCAAACCAATCAAAGAAAAGAATATGGACTCTATGTTGGTGTATAAAGTCATAATATTTCTTTTGAATTTCTTCTCTTGATTATCAAAATTGAAAAACCATAGTTTGCTTTTTATGATTTTTAGAGAATAAAAATCATCACAAGAAATATTGTCTGGTTTATTTCCAATTTTTTCAAGCACATTAAGTTCATGGTTTACATTTTACGTAATGGTGAAAGGTAGGAGAAATGAGTTCGACTCTATTTGGGTTTCATCTGCAGACTCGTTTTGTAAATTTGTATAAATGGATGTGGAACATTTGTTGAGTAATTTACGTTTTGAAAAGTGGATCTAGGTATTTAGTACAGAAAACCCATAGAAGAAATTTGATTAATCAAAGAAATGTTGGGAATACCTAGGCTGAATACTTTTGTATTTCAAGCTTTGGTTTTGTAGGCAAACCTTCACTGCTTGAAGGTACCAATAGTAGACGCTCCTTCCTATGTATCTGATCTTGTGGGCGTTGAGTAAATTTTGATCACGAAAACCTAAGGCTGCATTTGCAGCTCAAGAGGTGACTCTTGTGTCATCTTTTGGGTTATTTACTAAGTTGAGCGTTTAGCTCGAGCTATTTTGAAAGCGGCAATGGAAGTTCCTCTACGCACCTTACAAGTATCCATTCTTCGGTAGGGTTATGTCTTTCCCATTCTGGATAGATCTAGGGATTCTGCGATGTTGGATTTTGTAAGATTAGTGTTGCTTAAGCAAAGTTTCTCCTGCCCTTTTACTTTGAAATTTATGTTTTTTTGTATGCAAGTGGAAACCATAGCTTTGTAATGAATTTTGTAAATGAGTGCAGAGAGGAATAGATCCTTGAGCATTTTGTAATTATGAGTTTTGATTCCACATGTAAAACAAGAGGGTTTGTACTTTTATATTACACAATTTAATGTTTAAAGAAGCATTTAAAATTTGGATAGCAAGTGTCAATAGATATTTTAATGGTCATTTTGCATAAACTAGACTAGAATTTAATTGAGCCATAATGCCTGATGGAGTCATTCGAAGTTTATGAACCTAGTATCTCTAAGAAGCTACTTGTCTAGGATTTTGAGGTGTTCAGCCCCCTTCTTTGTCATGACCTTTAATTCCAACTTGGACTAAGCTATGGATGTATTTGTATTGTTTTCACGGGTGTTTTTGTAAGGATTTTTGGGACAGAGAGAAGTCGTCTCAAGGTTTAATGTCCCAGAAGATCCACTCTCTTGAGGGTTTGATTATGAAATCGGTTTTGAAGACTGATCATTGAGGTTCATTGTAGTCGACTTTAGATCATGATCCTTTTTGTACTTGCTTGGTTACATTTCCCAGTGCTGCTATTACATTTTCCAAAATTTTTCGTTGTATTATTTCTTCACTAATTTAACCATCTTTCTATGTCTCCACCGGGGCGAGGTAGAAGAGTTTGAAGAAGAAAGTATCCTCTGAGAAGTAGATGGATTCATACTTAAATAATGGGGGTGTTTTTAGGTTGATCAATATTTTGCAAACCAGTTAAGTGAGAATCTCATGCTTACTGATTATTCTTACTGAAAAACTACTTAGAGGCATATCATTTGCATCTGCTCTGACTATTTAAAATTTCTTAAAATATTTTAATTGCCCAAATAGAGGAGCCTATGTTATAATTACTTTCCACTTATTACATTTCAACTTAATATCGATTTGTATTAGGGAAGATTTTGAGGTCAGTGATAATTACTATTAAGTCGAAATCACTGTTGCACATTTGGATCAAGTGTCATGTACATATATCATATATGCTGTATACATTCCATATATCTGTGCATTTCATAGATAAGCGATACAAATGGTATGATCATGGACTTTCCTAATTAGGGATTCTACCAGTGCGAGGCCACCCGAGGTGGATGGGGGCATTATTCTAGGTGCATTTCTGTTAGGACATAGATCCACTTTACAAAGAGTTGCTGAAGAATTGCATAATCCTTGCTATGGTCTTGAATGTTCCCATCCAGTTTATACAGTATATTGAAGCCTTTGAACTACTTGCGGATCGAAATCAAGTACATGGTAACCTCCTTCTCATGCCAAGGATTGCCATGTAATGTTAGTTACCATAGTTAGGCACTTGATAAATGATAAATGGGTCAGACAGAAGTATTTCGATATATACTCCTTTATTCTCCTTAAAATAGTGAATGAAAATAGCACCTATAAAGTTTCTAAATTAGCGGTGAATACTCAGGAAGATCATTCACAAATCCTGATCTACCATATTGTCTTATACATCATGGTGCATGAATATCGAGTGCATATCTTTATTATATGTATAGCTGAATGAATATGCTAACGAAGAGCATAACATTATCATAGGTGGGCTGGTATCTAGCACTGATAAACTCTTTCCAAAAAATTGATCCAAGAAGTTTCAAAATGCAATCCTCAGAAGTAATTATAACATGAGCCTCATAACGTAGGTGAGTTATTTAAGAGAATTTTCTAAATGGAGTTCATAGATGCAGTGGCTGTAGATCGTTCTTAAGAATTGAGGCTATTACATGGATGTTGCAAATATAACCAAATGAAATTTAGTGAACGGCAGATGTGCACGTTACCTATCTCATACCGAATAACGTTCTAAGCGATATTATCGGGCGACTTCAAGATACTGGGAATATGCCGTTCATGAAGTGGTACTGACATAAAATAAGTGCATGTCGCTGTGATAGTAAAAATACAATGGAGCAATAGGAAAAACAATAGCCTATGAAATGTGGCTCAGAATGACAGGCGCGCAAATCTAGCGATGCTATAAAAATGTGTCACTCATGATTCTTTAACAAATCGACATGGCGTTGATAACACAGTATGATTTCCCAACAAAATGACATAAAGACATCAGTGTTTATAAATACACATAAATTGAAATTATCGAAGCGAAATTGAAATAATGAAATACCAAAGTTGTAAAAGTGATCAAAATAGACTTTCGACTAAATGATATGCGAAAAATCGAATGCGTCCAAGCTTTATTAGTACATCGGTAACTTCTAGCTGTCTTTGTTTACCTAAATATCAATTTAAACAATAACCAGCCTAGAAAAATTGTTAAGTATGAAAAATCCAATTTTGAAACCTATAAATGAAATAACAAAGTACTTCAGGCTCTTCTACCTGTGGTAAATAATTAGAGCATATAATATGATTGTTGTAAATGAACCACTTAGAATAAACTAGCACTAAATTTTGAAACGTGCACATGTATAGCTCTAATTGAAATTCCATTATCATCCATGTACAAAAGAAGGTGACTTCTCCATTCTATCAGGATTTCTTCTAGCTAATTAACTCAATTCTTTTCAAACATGCAGACTTTCACAGAATTTTATCCCCCTTTCACAAAGCGAAGAACAGATACCAATATTAAGTTTTGGTGAAGGTTTAACAGAATACAAAACAGGCTGGATTTGAGCGATTTCTCTTACTGTCTCAAGGACTGAAAAATCACTTAAAAACTGGATGCCAGAGTATATCATTTGAACAACAATACATGTTGATGATTTACATCCACATGCTATTTTAGTCAAGATTGGAGATTGGTAATTGTGTACAATGAGAGGTTGAACACCTCGTTCCATGTGTATGTGATTGTGCAATTGTAGTGATGAACACTAAGGTATCATAAATGAAACTGGACTCCTTGAGCATGAATGTGGATCAGTCTAATTTATAGATGTATGCTGACCAATGTATCTTTTGATTCTTTATCCAAGTGATGTTTCTGTGTTTCTGGCGACGATGTATTTGAACTTTATGAGTAAGTTTCCCTTGTTTTACAAATCAAAACTCATAATTACAAAATGCTTGAAGACTCTATTCTCTTGCCTTTGATTTTACAAATAATTCATGTACAGTAAAGCTAGGGGTGGTATTTACGCACGGCTACAAAACATGGAAGTTTCGAAGTAAGCTGGTAAGAAACTTTTCTTTTATAAGTGATCTTAAAAAATCAACCAATTGTTATGAGACCTAGATCTATCGGTGGAAGGACATAACCCTACCGGAAGAGGCGAATCTTCATGAAGAAGTGAACGATGAGCAGGAATCTTCCAAAAAATAGTTGAGCCAAGCGTTTAACCTTAGGCAAATAACCGGGTATGACGGTGAGTTCTGGAATGAAGGCGACCTTTTAACTTGGGCAAGCGGCAGGTTTTCAGTCTTTGAATTCTCAGCGTCGATGAAACCTGTAGACATACCGTAAATCTGATCTGTATAGACCCATACCTGCATTAGTTTGCCTTTTGAACGCAAAACTTATAGTGACCGTAATACAAGCCAGGCATATTCGGCCTGAGGTATTCTGCCTCGACAAGTTGACTGGCTCTTGACCTGAGATGACTATTTCGATGCCATTTGACCAGCAATAATCAAAATACCTAGATGCCCGCAACTTTCCAGGAGCAACCTAAATTACTGCTTATACAAAGCAGGTATCAGATCTACTGAAGTTGCTCAGTTTTGACTGATCGCAAATTCAGAATGAAAGGTAAAGCCAGAAGTCGAACCTGTTCGAACTGCGAGCAACCTTTGCAATAAAATGCACTAACAGAAATGAAAATGTAAAACCATGAACTTATCGAAATGATATATTAACAGCGAAAAACTAATTTACAAGAGCACGTAAATTCGAATATTTGCAAATGATGATTTTATTCTCTAATTACTATCAGCATTATCGATGAAAGGCCGGGTTTATTGTCTTGGCACTTCAGTGTGTTTCTGATTAGTAAAATTTCGAGGATAATCAAGAGAAAACTGCTTGAAATTCAAAAGATTATCGAGAAGGTATTGTGACTTTATTTTTGGTGAACCAACATATGAGTCCATATTCTTATTTCTTAGGTAATGATTAGTTTTGAGATAATGGCCAAGCAGCGTATATGACATTTCATATCCATTTTCCAAAACTCAAAAACTTTCAAATGTTTGAGAATCCAAATCTAGTAAATGTCATTGAATCCCTTCTACTCGCTAACTGTCTAGTAAGGCAGTGAAACCCAACTAGTCGAAGATAATTGACTCGAGCGATAAATTCATCGCTGATGAGGCTTGAGTGAAAAGATCTTACTGTTTGCTAGCTATACTATATTATGCTGCAGGCATATCGTAGTATGTGCATATTTATTAATAAAGCATTTCCCTGTTAGACAGTTACATAGATATGTTCTGTGAATAGAAAGGAAATTTTGAGATGGTAGAAGCGATGACGAACATATTTGAGACGACAATAAGTCCCACTTGGAATAAGCAAGCGATGAAACGGCACGACCTTACAAAATTCCAAAGTAGTGATTACAATGAATATAAAGGCATTGATCTGAATAACACAAATGCCATTGCATGTAGGTAAAGCAATTACAAAAAATGAGAACAAAACCAACGACTACTGGTTTCCCAAGTGAGCAAACTAAGCGATACAAGGCAATCTCGCCATTCGAAGTTTCCAAAAAGCGATCAATTTATGAAAACAGCAGCAGTGACAGATTAAATTCATCAGCGTTGTAGCCATGAAGACTAAATTTAGAAAATACACTCCGATAACTTTTGAAAACACCTCAAACCTCCCGAGTCGTAATTGAGGGAAGACAGTTCGATATCCCCAAAGCCAACTGACCCATCCAACGATCGATCTTCAAAACGCTTGCAAATCAATAGATTTATTGGCTGGTAACAACTCCAATAACGACTCCAGGATTTCAGGCATAGAAAGTGAATGCAATCCTAGCAAGTCTAAATTCAATGCCTGCTGTACATGAATGGAACATTTATGAATATTATGTCTGAATATTTATCTTGAATTTGCTCGACAAATGACCATGTGCGCACTATGCTTACAAAACCCAAGCTGGAGAACCCAGGAACGAGCTATTCTTGAAGGCTCCTCATTCTACGGAATTCTGATTACAAATGAATGGTACAATCACCATCACGACAGTATAAAAATTTTGTCACTCAAAATGAATGAGTCACCTATGACAAACTGAAGAAAGAGTGGCATGCACGCTCTTGATGCAATTGGCCTAACTCAATCCCGAGAATGACACATTAGCCATCTTCTGATAATATGAATTCTAAATCTCGAATTTGCAGGTAGCGTGAGATGTTGGCTCTGACCCAGTAAAATGCCTAAGAACTCCTTTGCTTATCTTAGATACACTGTAGGTGATTTCCACTTTTAGTTTACATAATATATTTATGTGTAATAGAAAGGTCCATTGATATTTTGTTAGAAATATTATTCTTAAGTTATTAAGAATATGGTGACAATATTTCTAGCACAAAGTATCATAAATAGGTTCACACTCGAGGATACTTCATAATAAGGTGATGACTTATCGAGAAAGATTGTATTCATGTTTGTTCCCACGTTATGTATATGAGCGATAAATAAGATGGAATGGTGAGTCTCATGCCATATAATAAACATGATAGGCACTTATAAATGATAAGTAGGCGAACCAGTGACACTTATGACAAGCACATGGAGTTTACTCTTGTCAATGTTTTGTCATAAATCATATCGATGCATATAATCTTTAGACACTGAGATATACAGATTATCTTGTATATAGGTAGTTTGAGTTTGATCTTGCTTTCATACTTGTACTATGTATGGGTATATGGGCATGTGTTGGCTCCTACTAGTTATATATGGAGTAGAGTGTTGATCAAGATGGAATCTGTTCCTCTAAGTAAATAGAGATAAAATCCTATGTTCATTTAATTGTTCTTGATGTTTCAAGTTCTGGCAGACGGATAGATTTATTGAGAAAGAGTTTACGATGAGAAAATCTTTTAATCAAGCTGGAATTAAAGAGAACATAATATTCATAGCAAATGGAGTTTGACATAAACCATGACTCGGCTTGAGTTGGGATTTTATGTGAGAGAGATTCTAGTGCATGGTAACATATGATTATAGGTTCATTTAAGGTAAATCTTATTACTAATTGGGTGGCCATGGCATGCTATGCTAGGTGTTAACCATGGTCTATGAGGTTCATAAAATGATTTAGAGAAATCATTTATGGTAAGAAAGAGTTACGATGATATTAGAGTTGATATCATATCTCATTGCCAATTAGTGATGAGCCTAGTAAGTCACATACATACACAAGTTATCACCTATTTAAATATGATTTAATTAATTAATTAAAGAGTTTAATTGATTAATTAAATAGATTTGATTTGCAATTAAATTGCAAAGTCCTAGCATGACTTGAAACCAAATCTAGATTATTGGATGTGTAGTATAAATTAAATTTATATTTAAAGTGTTTAAATATGAATTTAATTGATGAAAATTAATTAATAGAGATTAATTAATTAATTTATATTTGATATAAATTAATTAGAAGAAGAAAATAATTATTTTGGGTTAAGAACTCAAAATTAAGACACGAGAGCATTTTGGTCATTTCACGGTGTGACACGTGGCACCATGAGATGGTGACACATGGCATAACACATAAGCTTGCCAAATGTTTTTAATCATGTAAGATGATTAAAATCAAGATTAAATATAGGTTTGACACTTGGCACAATGTGATTGGGTCACTTAAACCTAGAGCTAATCAAAGGTGACATGTGGCTAGGGTTTAATGTGTTAACCTAGCTATTTAAGTGTGGTTATGAAAAGAAAACATAACCAGCAGCCTCTCCTATCAATTGTCACGCCACTGTGAGACTCTCCAGCTATTTCTCTTCAGCTCTCATCAATTCAAAGAGATTAGCCATCAATCTCGTGAATTAAGAACAGTCGAAATTGTTTCTAGTGTCTGTTTACATCTCTAATCTCTTAAAGGCAGAACTTGAATTTCTAATTAATAGAAAAGGCTTTAGAAGCTGTTCAAGGGCTGCCATAGGTGTTCTTGGTGTGGACAAGCTAGAGGACAACATCTGGTGTCTGAAGGCGAATCTCAAAGCGCGAGACAGCTGCGGCACATCAAGAGGTTAGTGTAATGTCGTTCTTGATTTAATCTAGGGTTCTAAAATTAATCTGATTAATTTTAAAATCTTAAATGGCAAATACAGATCCAAAAACACATTGAAAGAGTTTTAATATATTGTTTATCATTGAAATCAAATAGATAAAAATAAATCTTGCATGGTGCATGTGACCCTAGGTGAAAATTTTTGAATTCAATGGTATAATCTTGTGTTTTTCACGCTTCCGTTCCTTCAATTGGTATCAGAGCCACTATATTTGCCATTTAGATTGTTGATTATATAATTTAATTGTGTGTTTGATCATGAGATCAAGAGATTCATTGCTGGTTGGATCATGAGGTGTGGCGTCACACATGGTGAAGCCACCATTGGTGGCGGCAACAATGGTTCCATGGGTGGTTCAAGGTTTGGCTTTTAATTCTGCAATTGTTGTATGATCTAAGGCCTATTCTTTGACTAATTAAAGTGTTTAATTAGTTGTTTTAATCACACAATTAAATTATGATTCAAATCAAATTTTAAAAATTGTTTGAATGTGATTCAAATCTGAATTTTAAAAGTTGTTTGAATGTGATTCAAATCTGAATTTTTAAAGTTGTTTGAATCATATTTAAATCTGATTTTTTAAAATTGATTCAATAAAATTCAGATCTGATTTTTTTAAAAATATTTGAATGTGATTCAAATCTGATTTTTAAAAAATGTTTGAATGAGATTCAAATCTGAATTTTTGAAATTGTTTGAATGTGATTCAAATCTGAATTTTTAAATTTGTTTGAATGAGATTCAAATCTGAATTTTTAAATTTATTTGAATCATATTCAAATCTGGATTTTTAAGTTGAATATGAGATATTCAATTTAATTTAAGTATGTATGTTTTATTTAATTGTTAAATAGTGATATGCATGATGGATGATCATGGACTATAAAAGACCAATGTGATTGGATTTATTTCTTTTATGTTTCTTTGGGATTGTAAATTAATTAATTTATTTTAATTTATTTTGGGCATGTATTATTAAGTTTGTAATATTTTTGGGTTGTAATTTCATTTATTTAAGTTCTTGTAAATTCGCCTTGGTATGCCAAGGATTACTATGTAATATTGGATTGCGAGAAGTTCAAGGAAGTCAAGAGCATTGGTGGGACCGTGGGGAGAATTCAATATCAAGTGTTGATTATGTACTCCTTCAGCAACTCTTGTAAAATGAATGAATGAAATGCACCTAGGAATGCCTGATTCAATTCTTGGTGGCTCAGAATTGAATCCTTAGAAAATCCATGATCATACCATATTTCTGCTTATCCATGAATGCATGAGTTGTATGGGAATGTATGCAATTATATGATATATGCATGCTAAATGGATAATGTGCAAAGTGAGACCTTAATAGTAATTAGGATGGCTATAAAATCTTCCAAACAAATGATTAAGTTGGAAATGCTATAATTAAAGTAATTATAACATAAGCCCTCCATTGGGGCAATTATTTTAAGAAATTTTAAATAGTTGCATGAGATGCAATTAATTTAAGAGATTTTCTTAAGAATAATTGTTAAGCATGAGATGTTGTAAATATGTAAATGGTTTGGTGGCCAATATTGGATGTACTGAGGACATTAAAATTATTTGCATAATTCTTGGCTCAATGGGATCAACTTAACTAATGCAAGATAAGTCAATAATGGATGTACTGAGATTTTGAGCATTAGGGGCTAGGTAAAGGATTGAACCTCACATGAGATGTGATGGGCAGGAGTTGCTCACTTATAGTTTATTGTAATTCCAATAATGGATGTACTGAGGATGATCAATAGAATTATAAGAATTCAATCACCCACTAGAAATCCATCCAACTAGGATTTCCGTTTTCTACTTTGGAAGTGTAGGATTAAGCTAAGTTAGTGGGAGGACCAATTTGATTAAAGACCATAATCATTTTGGTTAATTACATGATACATTTACTAATTAATCTGGTTATTTTCTGCAATTAATTTTACGATAAAAATGAGCACAAACAACCACCACCATCAATATCCTTGCAAGCATACTTGATCACAATAGGTTGTCAGGACCTAATCACATGATTGGCTAAGAAATTTGAAACTTGTCTTGAACCTTGAACATATAGGATATGTTCTAGATTCAAATGTTCTGGTCACTTACCTCCGGAGGCCACACAAGAGGAACATGAAACTTTGGACAAGTGGAAGGAGCATGATATGAGAGCTAAGTGTTACATGCTTGCTTCCATGAGTAATGAGATTCTGAAGCAACATGAGAACATGCAGTGCAAGTGAGATCCTCCTTCACCTACAAGAGTTGTATGGTGAGCACGGTGAGAATGCTAGGTATGAGATATCTAGGCATTTATTAGTATGAGGATGTCGAGGGCGAGAATGTTGGGGATCATGTCCACAAGATGATTGGTGATTGGCGGTTGGAACATCTTGACTTCAACATGGATTTCCAACTACAAGCAGATTTGATCCTTGATCCCTTCACGAGTCTTTTGGGAATTTTGTGACAAATTTCCATATGACTAAGCAGGAATGCACCTTAGTAGTTTACTCAACATGCTTTGGTTATTGCCCAAAAGAATATGCCGAGCAATAAAGGAAAAGAGGTAGCTTTGGTTGCATCTTCTTCTCTTTGGAAAGTCAACAAGAAGAAGGGCAATAAGAAAAGAAACCTCAGATTCTGGTCCTTCAAGAAAATAGCTAAGCGAAAGGAAGACTAAAGGTGATGAAGGCAAAGGAAAGTGTTTCCACTTGCCACAGGAAAGTGTTTCCATTGCCGATGAAAGTGTTTCCATTGGCAGAGTATAGCAATCTAAATGAATGCAATGCCATGGTGAAAACCAACTCAAGTTCAAAATATATTTGGCACTTAAGGTTATGTCATGTTGCGAAGATAGGATTGCAAAATTGGAGAAAATGGGATTCTATCCTCATTGGGCTCTGAGCCTACTCCAACTTGTGAATCTTGCCTTCAAGGCAAAATGACTAGATCACCCTTTGTTGGACAAGGGCTAAGAGTGAAAATATTTTGGAACTAATACATAGTGATGTATGTGGTCCATTTAAAGAAATGGCTAGAGGGCTTTCATTATTTTATTACCTTTCTTGATGATAAATCAAGGTTTGGGTATTTGTATTTGATGAAATACAAACATTAATCCTTTGAAAAGTTCAAAGAATTTAAATCTGAAGTAGAAAATCAAGCGGAAAGAGTATTAAAGCTCTTGATCGGATCGTGGAGGTGAATATTTGAGTCTTGAATTTGATGAATACTTGAGAGAGCATGGCATTGTTTCTCGGTGACTCCTCGAGAGCATACGGTGAATGGTGTATCGAAAGGAGAAATCGTACCCTATTGGATATAGTGCGTAGTATGATGAGCTATCTTGATATGCCAATCTCCTTTTGAGGATTTGCATTAGAATCGACTTGTATATTACGAATAGGATTCCATCAAAATCAGTTTCTTCCACACCTTATGAGATATGGCATGGAAGAAAACCAAGTCTTAAGCATGTTAAGATTTGGGGTTGTCGACTTATATCAAAAGTGAACAACGATAAATTGGAGACGGATCGAGAAAAGGTCGATTTGTTGGATATCAAAGATAGTTTTGGATATTATTTTATTTGCCTACTTCACAAAGGTTGTGATAAGTAGAGATGCCACATTTCTTGAACAACGGTTTGTTCAAGAAGGAGGCAAAGAAGGCAAATAGAGTTAGAATTGGAGAATTGACCAACCAGCAGATCAGATGGATATAGATCCATCTAGTCAACCTATACCCATTGATGAAACATCTACATTTGTTCCTCGTAGAACAACAGGGTATCTCACCCACGGTGAGATATGGTTTTCTTCATGAAGAAGAACAAGAGTTGTCTACTCATGAAGAAGTAGATCATGGAGATGATCCACTTACCTATGAAGAAGCTATATCGGATATAGACTCTTCAAAATGGATTGATGCTATGAAATCAGATTGATTCCATGTATAAGAATCAAGTTTGGGATCTTGTTGACCCACAGAAGGTATTGTACCTATAGGGAACAAATGGGTTTTCAAGAAGAAAATTGGTTACGATGGAAAGGTAGAGACCTATAAGGCAAGGCTAGTAGCGAAAGGGTTTCGCCAAAGGCAAGGAATAGACTATGAGGAGACTTTCTACTTTGTTGCCATGCTTAAATCAATTAGGATTTTATTAGCAATATTGCATACTATGATTATGAGATTTGGCGGATGGATGTCAAAGCGACTTTTCTCAATGGATACATTGAAGAAAACATTTTCATGGAACAACCTAAGGATTTGAATCCCAAGATGGTTCCAAGGTATGCAAGCTAAAGCGATCCATTTATGGGTTGAAACAAGCTTGAGGAGTTGGAACATCCGTTTTGATGAAGCCATTAAATCTTTTGGTTTTATCAAAAATGAGGATGAGCCATGTGTATATAAGAAGGTTAGTGGCAGTGCTATCACTTTCCTTGTCTTATATGTGGATGACATCTTGTTGATGGGTAATGATACGGTATGTTGGCGACTATAAAGGTATGGTTGTCAAATACATTCTCCATGAAAGACTTAGGGAGGCAACCTATATTCTTGGGATTCGCATCTATAGAGATAGGCGAAAAGAATAATTAGTTTATCCCAAAGTCTATACTTGGAAAAGGTGTTAAAGAGGTTTAACATGCTTGATTCAAGAGAGGATTATTACAGTGAGACATGGTATCCACCTTTCTAAAGAGATGTCTCCAAAGACACTGAAGAAAGAGATAAGATGGCGAGATTCCATATGCTTGGCTATTGGAAGTTTAATGTATGCAATGTTGTGTACTAGGCGGATATCGCATATCTTTATTAGTTTGACTAGCGGTATCAATCCAATCGAGGTTTGGAACCTTTGGATAGTATCGAGAATATCCTTAAGTACTTGAGAAGAACTAAGATTTATTCTTGATTTATGGAAGTGGAGACTTGCAATTGGATGGTTATCTTGATTACGATTTCCAATCGGATATCGATGATAGAAAGTCTACCTCTGGATATGTGTTCATTTGTAATGGAAGTGCGATCGGTTGGAAGAGTTCCAAGCGAGCACATTGCAGATTCCACTCGAAAGTGAGTATATTCTTTGCATCGAATCTTTGCAAAATTATTTGGATAAAGAAGTTCGTGTGAGAACTTCGATAGTTCCTTCCATTGAGTCGGCGGTTCCACTGCTGTGACAACAATGGAAGCGATCATCTGAGCTAAGGAACTAAGGTCTCACCCAAAATCAAACACATAGAAAGGCACTACCACATTATCGGAGATATAGTTGGGCAAGCGATATAGCCATGCGAAAAATAACATCGGTGAAAATCCGGTGATCCATTCACTAAGCCTTTGTCACAAGCTCGATTAGGCCGACATCTTGAGAAGATGGGTCTAAGATATTGTAATGAATGGCTCTAGTGCTAGTGGGAGATTGTTAGTAGTATGCCTAGAGCATATCATTTAGTATGTATCTTGTACATATTTTTATTAATAAAGGCATTTCCACTTTTCCGTTTACATAATATATTTATGTGTAATAGAAAAGGTCCATTGATATTTTGTTAGAAATATTATTCTTAAGTTATTAAGAATATGAGTGACAATATTTCTAGCAAAAAGTATCATAAATAGGTTCACAATCGAGGATACTTCATAATAAGGACATGACTTATCGGAAAGATTGTATTCATGTTTGTTCCCAAGTTATTTATATGAGATATAAATAAGATGGAATGGTGAGTCTCATGCCATATAACAAACATGATAGGCACTTATAAATGATAAGTAGGCCGAACCGGTGACACTTATGACAAGCACATGGAGTTTACTCTTGTCAATGTTTTGTCATAAATCATATCGATGCATATAATCTTTAGACACGAGATATACAGATTATCTTGTATATAGGTAGTTTGAGTTTGATCTGCTTTCATACTTGTACTATGTATGGGTATATGGGCATGTGTTGGCTCCTACCAGTTATATATGGAGGTAGGTGTTGATCAAGATGGAATCTGTTCCTCTAAGTAAATAGAGATAAAATCCTATGTTCATTTAATTGTTCTTGATGTTTCAAGTTCTGGCAGACAGATAGATTTATTGAGAAAGAGTTTACGATGAGAAAATCTTTTAATCAAAGCTGGAATTAAAGAGAACATAATATTCATAACAAATGGAGTTTGACATAAACCATGACTCCGGCTTGAGTTGGGATTTTATATGAGAGAGATTCTAGTGCATGGTAACATATGATTATAGGTTCATTTAAGGTAAATCTTATTACTAATTGGGTGGCCATGGCATGCTATGCTAGGTGTTAACCATGGTCTATGAGGTTCATAAAATGATTTAGAGAAATCATTTATGGTAAGAAAGAGTTACGATGATATTAGAGTTGATATCATGTCTCATTGCCAATTAGTGATGAGCCTAGTAAGTCACACACATACACAAGTTATCACCTATTTAAATATGATTTAATTAATTAATTAAAGAGTTTAATTGATTAATTAAATAGATTTGGTTGCAATTAAATTGCAAAGTCCTAGCATGACTTGAAACCAAATCTAGATTATTGGATGTGTAGTATAAATTAAATTTATATTTAAAGTGTTTAAATATGAATTTAATTGATGAAAATTAATTAATAGAGATTAATTAATTAATTTATATTTGATATAAATTAATTAGAAGAAGAAAATAATTATTTTGGGTTAAGAACTCAAAATTAAATTAAGACACGAGGGCATTTTGGTCATTTCACGGTGTGACACGTGGCACCATGAGATGGTGACACATGGCATAACACATAAGCTTGCCAAATGTTTTTAATCATGTAAGATGATTAAAATCAAGATTAAATACAGGTTTGACACTTGGCACAATGTGATTGGGTCACTTAAACCTAGAGCTCATCAAAAGGTGACATGTGGCTAGGGTTTAATGTGTTAACCTAGCTATTTAAGTGTGGTTATGAAAAGAAAACATAACCAGCAGCCTCTCCTCTCAATTGTCACGCCACTTTGAGCCTCTCCAGCTATTTCTCTTCATCTCTCATCAATTCAAAGAGATTAGCCATCAATCTCTTGAATTAAGAACACTAGAAATTGTTTCTAGTGTCTGTTTACATCTCTAATCTCTTAAAAGCAGAACTTGAATTTCTAATTAATAGAAAAGGCTTTAGAAGCTGTTCAAGGGCTGCCATAGGTGTTCTTGGTGTGGACAAGCTAGAGGACAACATGCGGTGTCTGAAGGCGAATCTCAAAGCGCAGACATGCTGCGGCACATCAAGAGGTTAGTGTAATCGTTCTTGATTTAATCTAGGGTTCTAAAATTAATCTGATTAATTTTAAAATCTTAAATAGCAAATACAGATCCAAAAACATATTAAAGAGTTTTAATATATTGTTTATCATTGAAATCAAATAGATAAAAATAAATCTTGCATGGTGCATGTGACCTAGGTGAAAATTTTTGAATTCAATGGTATAATCTTGTGTTTTCACGCTTAGTTCCTTCAATCCCACCATCCTTTGGTATCACGAGAATCACGCGTGAGGTTCAACGATAGCTACATGCGGGGTTCGATTTGGAGTTTTGTAAGCATTTCTTTGCCATGGTCATTCTTGGAATAAATTAAATTAGTACTCAATTTTGAATGAATTAATTCTTCTTTTTGTAATGATTTATGATTATCGATGGATTGAAATTTTGAATTCACTTTCTATTTATATTACAGGATTGATTTTTTGGAAGATGTTTGTTTGCAATTTGAAGGTTTTGGGGTTTTGTTCACTTTATTTATTATTTCAGATTATTTTGCTGAGAGTTTATTCTTAACGCAGATAGGTTATGGATGTGATTTTCTTACAGCATCTTTAGAAGATCTTTAGAGGCGCAGTGAACTCTGATTGATTATCTTGACTCCTGTTGTTTGGGTTTTGTAATTTGAAGGTTTTGAAACTGGATTTGATTTTTGCAGAAAGTTTTGGAGTTTTGGAAAGCGGATATGATAGCACATGCTCTTTAGCATACATGTTGATCAAAGAAAGGTATCTTGGAACTCTATGTTGGTGTATAGTCATAGTATTTCTTTTGTTTCTTCCTTTGATTGTGAAATTTTGAAAAACCACATTTGCTTTATATGATTTTTGGAGAATAAAATCATCAAATAAATATTATCATACTCTTCAAATTCTTTTTCAAGCGTCAAGTTCATAGTTTTACATTTCTGTAATGGTGAAAGGTAGGAGAAGTGAGTTGACTCTGTTTGGGTTTGTCACGAGCAGGACTGTTTGTAAATTTGTATAAAATTGGATGTGGAGACATTTGCTTGAGTAATTTCGTTTTGTAAAAAATTGGATCTAGGTATTTCACAGTAGACCTAGCTGGATAAATCAAGGAGTGGAATACTAGGCTGAATATTGCTGTATTTCAACTAGTTTTATAAGGCTAAACTATTGTGAAGGTATACGAGACACTCTTCCTGTCTCTGAATCTTGGGCGTTGAGAATCATGTCAAAGAAAACCTAAACAGCCCAAAGCTAAGGCGCTCTTCATGTCATCTGTGGAGTTGCTAGTTGAGCGTTTGGCTCAACTCTTTAAGAAGATCTGGTTCTGCACCTTCTAAAATCCATTCTTACAGTAGGGTTATGTCTTTCAGTGGATAGATCCCAGGATTCTGATGTTGGATTTTGTAAGATTAGTTTGTAAGCAAAGTTTCTCCCTCTTTGATATGTTTTGCTTGCAAGCAGAAACCATAGCTTTGTAATGAATTTAGATCAGTGCAAGAGAATAGATCCTTCAAGCATTTTTGTAATTATAGTTTTTTTTTTTGATTTATAAAGCAAGGATTTTTATGTGTATCGTTTAGCAAGCAGTCGAGGCCTTTTGAGGATCGAAAGGGGATATGAGCTAACGAGGGAAGAAGTAATAATCTAGATCTTGAACAATATATAAATAACTAAAGAATGACAAAATACTGAGAAATCTTGAAGCTGAAAATTAAATTTACTTAAGTTAAAAAGATTAAATATACTTATATTCTATAGGCGAAGAATGATCAGATGTTCAGATATATATACTTAACAATAAAATTAAATTGTAAATTTAAATATGAATATACATGTATATATTCAATAGTAGTGACGGTCAGGTTATGAACATATCGTATATTTATCTGCGAATCGGTAGTTAGGCAGGCCATATATTTTAAAAATAAATTTTATAAAAAATTGAAGAAAACACTTCAAAATCTACACACATAAATTTTGTAAGATTTGTACAAAGGTTTTGGAGATGTAATTAGGGTAGGACTTACAAGGTTGCTCGGCCACATATAAGCTTCTAAGATCTACTACAAGGGAAGTACAGTTTGTAAGTTTAGCAGTGGGTAGAGAGTGACGGATGGAAGTGAATCAGCTATGCATATGCAGACCTCCGAGTGGGCTTCTTCAGACCTTCTTGGTTCTCTCGGCTTGAAGGCTTGAGGAGGAAGCTTAGATATGAGCTTTGTTCCTTTGAAAAATGCCCCTCTTGCACTGGATAGAATTGCCCCCTTAGAAGTGTCGGGGGTTTATGAACATTTGGAAAGTTTGAGCGGTTCGCCGCCAGTGCCTTCGCATTTGATGAGCGGTGTCTCCTTCACATGCGAGCAGTAAAAATGGCGATGCAAGAGATGTAGCGTTGAGCGATTATCGCAGTGGTTTTGAAACAAAGGAAGAGAATAAAATGATTAAAGGAAAAGAAAGAGAAAAGAGAATAAAAATGATTACAAAATTAAAATAAAAGGAAAATGAAGAAAATGGATAATTTTGCATATAAATTTCTTTTGCGGTCTTAATTTTTTCTTTTCTTCTTTTCTTTTTCTTTTCTTTCTTTTTCTTTCTTTTTCTTTTTCACGATCTCAAGATAGCATAGAGGATATCTGTTGGGATGTTCACGTGCAAAGCGGGGTTTGAATACTCCCATTCCCATGACCATCCATCGTGA